>NC_085875.1:38461239-38471239 GCF_034702125.1 Engraulis encrasicolus
CACTACCGTTCTGAATCTCTCTCTCAAGTTTTAACCACATCTGTCGCCGTTTGGTGTTTCAGCGACTATCAAACTAATCGACTGACTGCCAATTACAACTTTGAAAACAATAATTGACATGTTTGTGCTGACAACGTGAAGTTGTCGCGTGCTGACCGAGGCAACTACACAGGTTATAGCGTAAAATGGCTCACTGGCGAGTACTCAATCACATTGTCAGGTAAACGGCGCATGGATCGGAAAATCAGATCATTGTTGATGCAGATATGGTTATGAATGGTGGAAATGAAGGGGGGAATGGCGAAAAGTTATAGACAAGCAAAGATGCCCAATTCTTTTGGTGCAGTTGCAGCTGTGCAGCGCCAGCGCCTATGCAGCGCCAGGTGTAAAGGCAAATGGTTGCGTGAGGAATTTAATATCTCTCGATCGGTTTTTTGATCGGCATGTTTTTCCGATCACCGATCAGGCTATTTTTGGCCATTATCGGCCGGTCATGATCGGCAGCCGAGCAATCGGAGCACCTCTACTTCATAATGTGGTGAACAGCATTTGTGAATTTGCATCCTTCCATTGCTGATTTGTGCAGTGCACATTCATCATATCCAGATTTTTGTGTGGCTGTTTTTGGTTTGCCTGCTTGAAAAACATGTCTTTTACCCCCTTCAAAGTATGAATACTTGTGCTTGGTACTATTAGTCCTGTCTTGTAATTCTACAGCCAATGTGCAAGCTATGAATAGTTCACAATGTATTTGGGTGGTTGACGTTTAAGGGCGTAACGCCCAAAAAAAAAGGTTTTCCAATTCCTGAAAAAAATGATTGAAAAAATTGGGGGGAAAAAATAGAAAAAAATAAAGCACTTAGTGGTCCGTGGAATTTCGCCTAATTTTTGCCATTTTATTTTTTTATTGCCACATTGCATAGGCATGTCACACCGCAGGAAAATGAAGTCGCACCACAGGAAATTCACTGCATTATGAACATTTTAATCCTTTTGTATACATGCCTGACATCTGAGCTCATGCTAACTTGATATTGTGTTTAATCTTAAAATGTGTTTTCATTTATTTAAAAAAACTTTTTTTTCCTTCTATAAGAGCAGTCACACCACAGGACACCATAAAATGAACCTAAGTATTGCGTGACAGAAACATTGCAATATGAAGACATATTAAGAGGTTAATAGTCACCTTAAGCTTCCATAGCACTCTCCAATAACTGAGGTACTGACTGGTGAGGGGCCAGTCTTTAAGACCCTTGTAGTTGGCCTTGCAGCTGCCCGTTCACAAACATTGACATACAGTGAGTCCAATAAGTATTTGAGCCCTTGCTAATGTTGCCAATTTGCCCACTAATAAAGACATGATCAGTCGATAAATTTAATGATAATATGTATTCTAACATGGAGAGACAGAATATCAAAAAGAAATTCCAGAAAATAACTTCAAAGAATGTATTTTAATTACTTTGTATTTAATTTAGGCAAATAAGTATTTGACCCCTCCAGCCAAAGAAGGCAAAGTACTTTGTGACAAAGCCCTAGTTGTCTAGCACAGAGGTCAGATGCTTATTTTAGTTGATGACAATGTTTGTGTATATATTAGAAATGTTTTTTGTCCACTTTTCTTCGCAAATTATCTCTAAAACATTAATAGTTTGTGGCTGTAGCTTGGCAAATGGGAGGTTAAGTTCCCTGCATAGAATTACTATAGGGCTAATGTTTGGAGACTGTCTCGGCCACTTCATGACTTAAATATGCTTCTTCTTGAACCACTCCTTCGTTGCTTTCACTGTATGATGCATATTATTGTCATGTTGGGAGATCCAAAAATGGTCCACCTTCAGCGTTGTGGTGGAGGGAAGTTGGCACTCAGGATTGCAGGTTACATGTCTCCCTCCATCCATTTGTTGATGATGTGAAGTTGTCCTGCGCTTTGGCCAGACAAACACACTAAAACCATAATGATACCACTTTCATGCATCATGGGTCATAGGCAGCAGCTCTCTTTCTCAAAACACATTGAATTGTGTTAATGCCAAACAGTTTAATTTTGGTTTCATCTGACCACAGCACCTCCTAACCAGTCTGATGTTCGTTGGTAAACCTCAGGAGGGACTGCACAGGTTCCTTCTGAAGCAGGGTTACCATGTGTGCACTACAGGATTGTAATCCTCTGTGGTATTAAGTGCTACCAATAGTTTTCTCTGTGATTTTGGTCCCAGAAGATTTGATATCATTGCCTAGTTCATCCTGTACAGGTCTAGGGTGCTTTCTTTCTGTTGTCATGATTATCGAATCCCTACAAAAGGTCAAATCTTGTATAGAAGCCCAGATAGGCTGATGGATGGTAATTTTGTATTCCTTACATTTTGGAAGAAATGCATCAACAGTTGGGTCCTTAATACCCACTCTCTTTCTTGATGCATTGTATCCCATTTCCTCTTTGTTCAGGTCTAAAATATTGTCCCTGATATCCTTTCACCACTCTTTGGTCTTTCCCATGCTGGTGAGGTTGGAGTCTCATTGATTCACTCATATTATGGACTGATTCTGCTGATTCAATGTGTCATTTGTGCATCTTAGTAGATACAGGTGACTTTAATTCGGATGACAAGTTGATAGGAAGTGCCTATCTGGTCTGTGGGACCAGAACTGTTATCAGTTGGCAGGGGATCAAATACTTATTTTGCTCAATGAAATAGAAATAAATTAATATATATTCTCTGCAGTTATTTTCTGGATTTTCCTTTTGATATTCTGTCTCTCCACATTAGAATATATATTATCATTACATTTATTGACTGATCATGTCTTTGTTAGTAGGCAAACCAACAAAATCAGCAAGGGATCAAATAGTTATTGGACTCACTGTACATGTCAACCCACAGGACGCAATTTGTGTTACGAAATTGAACTTGTAGTTAATATTACTGTCTTGAGTTGTTTTCACATTCACATATCTTAATATAAAGTTAAAATTTATGCCATCATGCCAAATGCTTCATACATTATTCAAAATGGTGTTGGTTAATTTATATATATATTATATTCCAGGTTTCATTAATGTTACAGTCACACCGCAGGATATTTAACATGTAAACCTTTACATAAATCTTAACAAAAATGTTTCTTCTCATCTAAGACTAATATGAAACATAATGTATCACATCTTCTTTCATCGACATTTGTTTTTTAAAGGAAAAATAACAGTTTTGTAGGTTTTTAACCAATGTTACGAAAAAACAAGGCGTCACGTCTCCCACCCATTTATTGCGTTATTGTAGTGTCTTTTGAAGGTAGTGTTTGCCATTTTTTAGTTGTTTATTTACAAAACTTATGCTACTTATAACTCTAATCTTTTTCATATATATTTAGCACCACCATCAAATTCTTAGTATGCGCCATCACCTGCAACTGTACACTTTTTATACATGAATAGTTGGATCTTCTCCTTGTCCACCATTTTTGATTTCCAGTAATAGACGTATTTAGCTACAAAACTGTCTGTACACGTCTAACAAGTACATACATATTACGCAGGTTATGACTTAGTGAATATTAATGAAAAGATCCAACTTTCTAATGAGGAGCATGCGGTTTGAAAATAAAATTGCCTAAATGACGTACTCTACCATTCTACCTACCATTGCAGTCACGTCCCATAAAATGCGCTGGTTGCTCTCGGAAGCAGTAAAATCCTGAGCAGGGCCGTAATACTAAGTGGCAATATGGAGAGGGGTGTGCAGGTCCTGATATGCCATTTTATGCCTATATGGCCTGTTATCAGCTGCTGCTAAACACACGTCGTTAGCACCCGCATCTACGTAGTCCGCCCTGCCTTTGTGTCCGCTATCTGCCTGCCCATGAACAGTGTGTCAATGTGTTTAGTGTGTGTGTGCGCGGGTGTGGTGTTTGAATGGATTTGTGCGTGCATCTTACCTAGCCATTAGTGGATAAATGCCTGTATTTATCTGCGTGCCCATAAACAGTGTGTCAATGTGTTTGTTGTATGTGCGTGTGCCTGTGCGTGTTTGTTTGGTGTTAAAATGCGTTTGTCTACGTGCGTGCACCTTACCAAGCCATTAGTGGTTACATGCCTTTATGGCCCTGGCTCCTGATGACTTGTAGTTGCTGTTGGCAGATGAGTCTGATCGGGCTCTGGCTGTCTAAATAAAAGAGCAGTGTTGCATATTTCTATTTTTTTGGTCTAAATGCTGTTTAATGTGAAAGTTTGCTATTTTACATATTAAGCCCTGAGAATGGCTGAGACGAAATCTGGACAAGATTCCATCTGAACAGAGTATTTTAGGTTACTGTGCTAAGTTTCCCTGCCACATTGACTCTAGTACCTAAAATAGGGCTTAAAAGGTAAAATAGCAAACTTGAGCAACCTTTGCAAACATAAGTCTTTCATTCTAATGCTTTTTTCTCTCTTTCTGGGTATCTTCCCTCTGCACACTCCGTTGCTGTCTCTTTCTCCCCATCTTCACACCACCCCCCTGTCCTGCTCTGATTCTCTCTCCTGCACCCTGTCCTACTGTGTGTGTGTGCGTTGGTGTTGCTGGCTTGGGGTCTGCCTCTTCCTCCTCTGCCATCATCAGAAGGTAAAGTCTCCTGTCCTGCACCTGCCTGTCTGCCTGTTTGCCACTCTCACATCTGAGCCATGCCATGCCACGTCACGTTATGTTATGTCTGTGCCACTTGTTTTGCACTCACCACTTATTGTGTCGTCCCTCAGCTTATCCCGCTGTTATTCCATCCCCTTAATCTCTCTACAAAAAGCTGCACGCACGCACGCACGCGCACACACACACACACACACACACACACACACACACACACACACACACACACACACACACATACACACACATGCACGCAGACACACACACACCAACGCACACAAACACCTGCATGCACACACCATCAACAATCAAAAAGACTCACCTGCAGCAGGTGCCAGTGATGCTTATTATTCATCACAAACACTGCTGTACTGATGTCAATGCAGGTGGCAGTAAAGTCATCCTCACTTTGGGCTACTTATAAAGCAACCAGCCCTCCTAATTGCATGTCTAAAGGACAGTTCTCTGAGTGGTTGGGTTTGTTAATGAACCGCTCTGGTTCGGTCCACACCATGTTTCATAATCATAACACTTGATTGGTCTTTTAACCTCTCTGGATTAAGTTGTGTGGCGTAGCCAAGCCAACTATTCCTACTTTCTCACTCATTTCTCTCTCTCTCTCTCTCTCTCTCTCTCTCTCTCTCTCTCTCTCTCTCTCTCTCTCTCTCTCTCTCTCTCTCTCTTTCTCTCTCTCTCTCTCTCTCTCTCTCTCTCTCTCTCTCTCTCTGTCTGTCTGTCCATGCTCTGTCGATGCTCTGTCTTCTCCTCTCAGGGAAAACCTCTTTCCAGCTCTACTCCCACAACCTGATTGGCCTGTTCGAGCAGCTTCGGAAGCCGGGAATCGGAATAGCCGCTCAGTTCCAGACACACCGCTTTCCCGACAGAATCCTGCCCAGGTCTGTGCGTGCGTGTGCATGCGTGCGTGTTGGGTCTGTGGTGTGAGTGCAGCTCTGTGTTTTTCCCTTTCCCAGATGAGTCTCGTCTGTTTGTCTGTCCCTAAATCGTGTCTGTCTGTGTTTGAGTGTGTGACTGAACAGTGACAATGTGGGTCAGATTGTTTTAGTACAGCACGAAAATAAGCTTTATAACGCGCTCAACTCAACAGAAGTTAAGAGCAACTGGGTGATCATTCCATGAGAAATGTTAAAAATAAAGGTGACAGGACAGCACTCCTAGTTGCTTGTTACTTCATTGTCCGTCAATTGCAACAAGGAGTGCTGCCCTATCTCATTTATTTTGATTAGTGCATCACCACCTTTTAACCCTTAAAGGGGCATTCCACCGGTGGAGACATGAATATGTATTGAAAATGGGTCATATATGTAGTAGAATAGTAGCATAAATTTCTAATTTGGTGACCTCTTGGCAGAGAATGACTTTTTAGTGCTTGTGGATTTGTGACAACAATCCCCATGATGCATTGCAATGCTCAAGTTCCACAGGCCACACCCAGGCAGCTCTGCCAGTGACTTACTGATTTCAAAAGCACTGGCACACTGATCTGTGATAGGTCTGTTAGCGCATTAGGTCCAACCTCTCTTACACTTCCTCCTACAATGATGCAAAATGACGATTTTTACATCATTGTAGGAGGAAGTGTTAAGAGGTGAATACGGATTTCTCCTGTCTCAGGGGGAATTGAGAGAGATTTGCATGACCATTCAAAAGTATGACTGGGTGTCTTGCAATGGAAAGCCTAATGCAGATGGGTGGCGTGTCCCTTTAACTTGACTGCTGACCTCTTGACCGCTGCTGTCTCCTCACAGGCGGTTCGCCCTCACCACCAAGATCCCCGACACCAAGGGCTGCCACAAGTGCTGTATCGGTAAGAGAGGGCACACACTATTCATAACCCATTTCTATCTTCAGTTTCGATTCAAAAAGCCGACACATCCTGCCATTTTCCCTTTGTGACAAGCAAAGAAAGCTCCCGCACACTGTTCACATTTGCATGGTTTACTGCAACGTTTCGGTCTACTGACCTTCTTCAAGCAATTCAAACGGGAGCTTTCTTTGCTTTAACGTTGGTGACCCAGGGGCTCCACTCCTATGCACCTGACCAGGAGGTGTGCAAGAATTCTTCACTCCCTTTTGTGACTGTGCCACTTTTCCCATTGGCACTTTTTTTGTCATGGCCTCGTCATCTTTTTTGGTGGCACAGGCACCTGTTCAGTGGAAATACTGATTCGTTGATGTCATGGTTTTCTCCTTTTTTTTGCACGTTTTCTTTCGTGTAATTTCTTTATATCTCTTCATCTCTACTTTCTTCACCTGATTGTAGGTTCACAATCTCTCAGCGTACCCCCCTTACCAGACACCAACAAACAAGCCTCTCTCTCTCTCTCTCTCTCTCTCTCTCTCAGTGAGGAACCCTTATACTGGTCACAAGTACCTGTGTGGAGCTCTACAGTCTGGGATAGTTCTGTTGCAGTGGTACGAGCCCATGCAGAAGTTCATGCTTATCAAGGTGAGGCTGAGAGGACGGCACACTGGCACACAGCTGCAAAATACACACACACACACACACACACACACACACACACACACACACACACACACACACACACACACACACACACACACACACACACACACACACACACACACACACACACACACACACACACATGCAATGCACACACAAATAGAAACAAGTCCCACACATTTTTTTTTATTGATTTGTCATCATTTAAGTGGTCAAGGAATATGGATAACAAGATAACAAAAAAAACTGCACTGGGAGCATCAAACAGTGTTGCGGACCTTTATTTTCATTTCAGTTATCTGGATAACTGCACAGAGCTGTTCTATAAACACATTTGTTGCCACCATCACCACCACTTCCAACATCCATTCTCTCACACCTCTCACACTCCTCTCCTCTCCTCTCTTCTCTTCTCCTCTCTGCAGCACTTTGACTTCCCCCTGCCGAGCCCGCTGAAGGTGTTTGAGATGCTGGTGGTGCCGGAGCAGGAGTACCCTATGATTTGCGTGGCCATCAGCCAGGGCACCGAGGCCGGACAGGTGGTGCGCTTCGAGACCATCAACCTCAACTCATGCTCCTCCTGGTTCACAGAGATGGGCTCAGGTCAGATATGGAGGCATACATGCACACATACACAAGCCAACTCCTACTGTTCTGTACACATTGACCACACAAGCACATACAGGGCTTTTTCTAGGAATTTTTGGCATGAGGGAGCATCATGGCAGGTTGCGGGAGGTGAAGGGGAGAATTTACAAGGGGCGCTCAAAAAAGTAATTTATGTATTAAAAAAAAGAAGAAGTATGAGGGTGCACCCGCGGAGGTATGAGGGTGGAGCGCCCCTATTTCCCCGTTCAGAAAAAGCCCTGACATACATGCAGGCATCCTCTTGCTGTTTTGTATACATTGATCAGATACAAACCTACGGTATAAACACACATACATGTACACTGGCACTTGGATGAGCACACATGCATTTTGGAGTTCGCTTGAGGAAACACTCAGTTGTACAACGTGCGTAGCATTTTGTCAGTACACGTGCATTGATGTTGCTTATTTTTTTTTAAATTACTAAAATAAATTACTAAAATTCCTTGTTGTTGACTTATTTGTGCACAGGTGGGCATCAAGTGGATGCCATCCACGTGACACAGCTGGAGAGAGACACTGTCCTGGTGTGCCTCGACAGTAAGTATCTGCACTGCACATATTAGTTTATTACTTTGCAAATATTCACAAAATAATCAAATTTGTGAATAAGCCGCATTTTGAAGACAAGTGAAAAATGACATACTCTACCTTAAAGTCAGAGTAGATCATTGTTTGACTATTGTTAACTGTAAGTATTGTATAACAGAGCAAACTCAAGTGCCGTCTGTTAAACCAGCCATCTCACTCCCTCCCTCTCTCCCCTTGTCTGCAGAGAACCTGAAGATAGTGAATCTGCAAGGCAAGCTCAAGTCCAACAAGAAGCTGGCCTCAGAACTTAGCTTTGACTTCTGCATCGGTTCTGTTGGTGAGTGTGTGACGTTTAAACGACGTGTGTGATGGGGGTTGCTATGGGCGCTGTGTGTGTGCTACAACACCATACCATATGCGGGCAACCCAGGTTCGAGCCGGGGCTGGGTCCTTCCTTATCTCTCTCCCTACTATTTACTATTACTATGTACTATTTTATCTCAACATTAAATCCTCTCAACATAAATCTAAAAAGAAAGTGAAGCGTGTGTGGTTTTCATGGCTTATTCAAAAGTATTTAAAGCCAGCTCTTGATAAATGTTTATTCGGAAATGTTACATTATTAATATGTGGCCCAGCCGTGGCTGTAACAGCTGGGTGCTGGACTGCTATGCGGGCGACCCGGACCCGGGTTCGATACCTGGCCAGGGTCATGATTTCCCGATCCTTCCCCATCTCTCTCTCCTAGCCATTTCCTGTCTATTCCCCACTGTCCTATCAAATAATAAAGGCACAAACCCCCCCAAAATATATATTTTTAAAAATGTTAAAATGATTTTGATTTTGATGATTTTGCGTTTTGTGTCTCCAGTGTGCCTTCAGGACAGCGTCCTGGCCTTTTGGAAACACGGGATGCAGGGGAAAAGCTTCAAGTCAAATGAGGTAACGAGTCACACACACAAACACAAAACAAGCTATTCAATATACTTTTTCAACACACAAACACACAGATCCATACTACACACATGCACGGCACACACACACAAACGTGCATACTACACACACACACCTGATACAGAAACAACTCTTGCACACAGTTGCACATTTCATTTGAGTGTCCAGCTACAGTTCCCATGCACACTCCACAGTACATCATAAGCAGTAGAACAGTACCTGGCCTTGGCCATTGTATCTGCTGGTCGTGAGGCGATATCTAATTAACACGGCTAAATACTCTGGCCAAACTGCCACCAGTAAACAAGCAGGTGAAGCTCTCCTCTTTCATACGCAAGAGGGCATGATCCCATGCCTTGGCATCTCTCTCTCTCTCTCTCTCTCTCTCTCTCTCTCTCTATCTCTCTCTCTCTCTCTTTCTGTTTTGATCGGTCCCTCACTCCTGCCCTCACTCCTCTCTCTCGATGTATTTCGTGCACTCTCACTCGGTCTCACACAAGTACGTCTATCCCTGTTCCACACAGTCTCTCTCTCTCTCTCTCTCTCTCTCTCTCTTTTATTTCTCTCTCTCTCTCTCTTTTATTTCTTTCTTTCCTGCTGTCTTTCTCTCTCTCCACATGGACACTTGAGCTAGTGCCCCTTCCAATGAAGTCTTTGGACTCGGTCAGAGTTTCCACCGGCCGCTAAATAGCTTGCATACCCAGCACTGCTGTCTAGTGTCTTGGACGTCTGTGTGTGCGTCTGTGCGCGTGCGTCT
>NC_085875.1:38476239-38478739 GCF_034702125.1 Engraulis encrasicolus
TGTGTGTGTGTGTGTGTGTGTGTGTGTGTGTGTGTGTGTGTGTGTGTGTGTGTGTGTGTGTGTGTGTGTGTGTGTGTGTGTGTGTGTGTGTGTGTGTGTTTCGATTAAGAAGATGCAGTCCGTGATCCCAACTAAAGGTCATCGACATTAATGTGTAAAACTTAAACAGTTGATACTTTTACTGACAGCACTTTGGATGAACAGTTTAGATCACCTTTACATCAATCATGTTCTTCTATTCTTTATATTTTCAACAGTTTCCATCTTATCAAGAAGGAAAACAATCCCCAAGACCTCCAGGGTTTTGAATGTAACATTGTTGGTCAAAATAGTGTATTCATTTGCCCAATTTTAATCAATAACAAAGAATAAAACATGTATAGACAAGTCTAAAAATAGGCAGAACATGCTATTAAAAGGATAATTCCGGGCACTTCTGTGAATTTCAATTAAGGTTTTCCAGGAACACGCAATGCCGTATTTTAAAGGAGATTGAAGTGAAAGTGCACATTAACGGTTGAAGCACAGCACACACACACACACACAGAGTAAGAGCTAATTTAAGCCTAACAGAAAAAGCTAATAAAATCTTGTGAGTAAAAGGTGTGTGTATGTGTGCGTGTGCATCTGTGTATATGAGAGAGAGAGAGAGAGAGAGAGAGAGAGAGAGAGAGAGAGAGAGAGAGAGAGAGAAACTTGTTTGTGTGTGTCTTTTGGGTGTGTGTGTGTGTGTGTGTGTGTGTGTGTGTGTGTGTGTGTGTGTGTGTGTGTGTGTGTGTGTGTTTGCGCGTGTGTGTGTGTGTGTGTGTGTGTGTGTGTGTGTGTGTGTGTGTGTGATCTGTGTGTATTAATGAGTCCTCTCCTCTCCCTTTTTTACTGTGCAGGTCACTCAGGAGATCTCTGACCCCAGCAGGGTGTTCCGACTCCTGGGATCCGACAGGTTGGTACACACACACACACACACACACACACACACACACACACACACACACACACACACACACACACACACACACACACACACACACACACACACACACACACACACACACACACACTTTCTCTCTCTCTCTCTCACTCACTCACTCACTCACTCACTCACTCACTCACTCACTCACTCACTCACTCACTCACTCACTCACTCACTCACTCACTCACTCACTTTCCAGGGGACTTCCAGGGGACTTCAGGGGTGTATTATGTAAGGGTTAACGTTC
This sequence comes from Engraulis encrasicolus, assembly GCF_034702125.1. Taxonomy (NCBI): domain Eukaryota; kingdom Metazoa; phylum Chordata; class Actinopteri; order Clupeiformes; family Engraulidae; genus Engraulis; species Engraulis encrasicolus. The sequence continues at coordinate 38,477,457 of NC_085875.1, forward strand.
GGCGAGAAGGTCGCTACCGTGGAATAGCAGCACGACAGAGAGAATCTTTAGACCCCGACGCGGAGCGGAGGGGTCTTGTTCTCTCTGAAGTGCTGCTATTCCACAAAGCGACCGACTCGCCGAAAGTTAACCCGCTTATTATATGGATATACTTAAATGATTCACACATGCGGGGACATTTCTTTAGACCTATTTAATGTTAAGATTGTTGCTGCGCAAAACAAAACAGTGCCGTTGTGGAACACCGCTAGGCAACAGCTAGGTAGGCTAGCCAGGACAACAGGTGTTGTCTATCACAGCAGCTGATTAGAGTGACAAAAGACCGGACCCCCTGCGGAGTGATATGAAACATTCGCTTTAGCCAATGACTTGTATACAAGCCAGTGGCTTTAGCAGTGAACGTCTTGTTGCCATTGACAGCGGTAGCCAGGACAACGGGTGCTGTCTATCACAGCAGTTGATTAGAGTCTTGTTGAAAAGTCGCTTTAGCAGTGAAAAGTCTTGTTGCCATTGACAGCGGTCTGTTATAGACCAACCCGTCCGTTATCGAAAAATAACAGACGTCCGAACGTTGGGGAGCCCCGTTGAAATGAATGGAGCATTCGACAGATGACGTCACAACCATATAATAATAACTGTTGATTCACCACAGGAGGGGAGTGTTTACCTCAAGCAGTCCCCGTGCCTCTCCTTTCTCTCTTCTCCTCCACTCCCTACTCTCCTTTCCTCCTTCCCTCTACACCTCTCCTCACCTTTCCATCGCCACTCCTTTCTTTACACCTCCTTACACTCTACTCCTCTCTTCTCCTCCTCTCCTCCTCAACGTTCCGCCCTCTCTCCCTCTACAACTCTCTTCCACTCCGTAGCCTTTCCATATGATCACATGTGCCTCCTCTCTTCCTCTCCTCCTTTCCTCCTCATCTCTCCTTCCTCCACATTTTAGCCTTACCATATGACCATACACTCTCCTCCCCTCTTCCTCTCCTCTCCTCCTCAACTTCCCCCCCTCCCTTTCTCTCTACCTCTCCTCCTCTCTCTAGCCTTCTCCATATCTTCATACACTCTCCTCCTCTCTACCTCTCCTCCTCTCTACCTCTCCTCCTCTCTACCTCTCCTCCTCTCTACCTCTCCTCCTCTCTACCTCTCCTTAACTTTCCTCCCTCCCTGTCTCTACACTTCTCCTTTTCCTTTTTTTTTTTTTTTTTAATATATATTTTTAAAACATTTTTCAAACAGCAAACAAGGAACAAAACACACACAAACCACAGGAACACTTCTCCTTT
>NC_085875.1:38483739-38536239 GCF_034702125.1 Engraulis encrasicolus
GTTGCTTACTACATTAGCTACTTTGTTGTTTTCAATGCATTTTTCCATTGGCAACTACCGAAATTGCTAACAGGCTAACAACTTCTCTTTTGAGAAATGCACCCCTGTGCAGTGAGTCACATCCAGGGGCTAAATATAAGCCGAGGCCCGTGTGTACCAGAGCCAGTTCCTCTCTCTTTCTCTGGAGGCCTGTGTCAGGAGTCACGACAGGCACAATGTTTAAGGGTGTGTCTTTGTGGAGTGATGGATGTGGTGTGCGTATGTGATGAATGTGTGTCAGGAGAATAATGGATGTGTGTGTGTGTGAGAGAGAGAGAGAGAGAGAGAGAGAGAGAGAGAGAGAGAGAGAGAGAGAGAGAGAGATGAATGCACGTGTCAGGAGAGTAAACGGTGTCATGTCAGGTGTATAAGAAAGAGAGATGGATGGATGGGGGTCCCAATGTAGCTGGTGAATATCAGAGATGACCAAAGTAGAAGTAAATTTATGGTGTAAGCACGACACTAGCACATGATATCACATAACGGCTAAACCAGTTATTCCATTGTACCCTAATGAGGTACCAACTTTTAGCTCTACTTTTACTTTGGGCACCTCTAGTGTATGTTGAGGGTGTGTGTGTAGTGTGATAGTGATGTGTGTGTCTGAGACAGAGAGAGAAAGGAAAGATGGATGTATTGTCAGCATTTAGTAGTGAAAGGTGTATGTGTGTGTGTGCGTGTGCGTGTGCGTGAGTATGTCTGCATGTGTCCCAGGGCAGCAGCCAGGTGTATATGGTGTGTACTACCTGGGCGCTGCTGTCTGCTGCTCAGACTGACTAATGAGTCCCACTCAGGCTGCCGTCATCACATCCTCCATCCTCAGTTGGCACAGTGACAACCCCTCTATGTGTCTTTATTTGTCTTTGCCTAATGCTCATTCATTCTACCTCCGTCTTTCTTTTTTTAATACTCATGTTGATGTCTCTCATAGCAAACGTCAACTTCGTGTGAAAAATTATCTCCATTAGTTTTAATGTTTTTGTGTACACACATAGAGGTGTGTGTGTGTGTGTGTGGGGGGGTGTGTGTGTGTGTGTGGGGGGGGGGGGGGGGTGCGTGCATGCGTGCGTGCGCGTGCGTGCGCGCGCGAGTGCGCTACGGTGCCACAGCTTCTCTCTTTCATCCTCTTCGAGTACCCGGGGAGCAAGGGGCTAGTACAAAGCGAGCATTTTGGCAGGGTGCATGTGAGGGGAAATTGTGTTGTGTTTACAGATACGAATCAGTGTTGAAACGGTAGTGTTGCTCATGAATGTGAATGTTTGTGTATGTGACTGCGTCCACGGGGAGATGTTAGTCTCAGCTTGGGGGTGGGGCTTGCTGTGTAGTTCCTATGGGGACCAGACTGTAAAAGCGGAGAAGCTGGGCAAGAAGTATCCCTCTCAACTCACCCACCCACACTCATAGCCTACACACTCACAGCACACAGAAACACTCAGAAACACACACGCACGAAGTATCACACTCTCCTGTCCACACGCAATACTTACAAACAGAAGCCCTCGCACGGGGTGGAAGGATTTCGGCTGGAAATCTGTCTACCTGTCAAATGTCATAGGATCAGAAGCGCCCTTCGCTCCAAAACAGGTGGGTCTCCAAAATATTTTGTTTTATCATATTGTGTCGTTTTGTTTTCCCTTGCTTCATTTTTTGACTGGGACATTTTGAAGTTTATTTTCAGATTACAACTGTTGTCCTGTTAAAAAAAGGAGTAGCCTACATACCATTTTTACTTGAGAAGTGTAATGTGCGCGCTGCGCTTTTGTCCATCTTTATCTTTGGGGAATTTAGAGTAAGGATTTTGTCCTTTGCATTTGCTTCCCTGTGATCTCCAAGTCGTTACGCAATCCCCATGTACCATGTAGTCGAGGGGTATAGTGTTGCTGTGGCCGCGGGTTAATTGATCTCTTGATCCGATGTAATCGAATTGTATGCCCAAGATAAGGGCAGTCATTCAGCCGTTGCCCGGAGATCATTTTCCAGGCATTTGTTGTTGCTGCCCGATGGTTCAATACCATGCATAAAGAAAGGCCGTGCCACTGCGCGCGCCCTGGTGTTTTCAACTTGTTTGCTAACCTAGGCTTTCGGACAGGGGCTCAGATTCGGATCCACCTGTTTGACTGGAACAATTTGCTGTGCGCTGTAGTTGTAGCACCACATCACTAGTCTTTGCCTCACGCGTGACCGAACAAATGTATCGGTCAAAGTCAGGGCCTCGTATCTGCCTCTCGCTCCCTGTATCCATCCGTGTGATGGATGAAAACGAGTGCATCCGCAAATAAGTCTTTTGGAACGAAGCCTCCCATTTGTTCCGTAACCTAGCTACAAATGGTCGGCCGGCAAAATCTTGATTGTCCGTCGGAAGATTGGTGGAATGGATGTGGTTTCCTTGAACAAAAGAACTATGGGGGCAGGAAATGTAAGAGATAAGAAAAACATCCCAGTACTTTTAAGTAATTGCTCAGTAATTATTAGGCCCACTGAATGCACAATAGATTAGGCCTAGTCCTATTTTGGAAGCTCCTTCTCTGGTTTTGAGGCTAAACTTCATATAATGTAGGCCTATGTGAGGAAGATTTTCAGAAAAGTGGAGAAAAATATGGTACCAACAAAAAATATAGCCCATCAAATCTGTCTATCTGTTTTTGACTGCCTCTTTCATTTTCAGGCTGCGCTGAATTTTTGGTTGCGCAGTGCACTTTGCAACTGCGGTGGAGATTTTCCAGGATATGGAGAAGTACGAGAAGATAGGGAAGATTGGAGAGGGCTCGTACGGAGTCGTCTTTAAATGTAGGAACAAGGACACGGGGCAGATAGTGGCCATCAAGAAGTTCGTGGAATCTGAGGATGACCCTATCATCAAGAAAATCGCCCTTCGAGAGATTCGTATGCTCAAGGTAGGTCTGTCACATTGCATGAGCAATAATAGTAACACACTTGTACTCTACTTGTATTTTTGTGACTTACCATTGGTGATAGGAAAAAATGGCTACTCCTTATATCAATTCCATTTAGGAACAAAGATGTTACATTTACCTCAGATGTAGGCCTACCCTTAGTAGTGTAATTCAGAGTATATTTGTGTAAAACATTGAAATGAACATAGTTTTATTGTTGCCCATACCTTCAAGAAGTTACATTGACCTTTGTGCCAAGATGCTTGCTTTGAAGACAGCTTCTATTTACTGCTTCAGTGTGTGTGTCCGTGTCCGTGTGCGTGTGTGTGCCAGCGTGGGCGGGCGGCAGGGAGGGAGCTGGTGTGGAGACTGGTAGTCAGGTGTAAAACCAGCCCATAAAACTGGGAGACACACACACACACACACACACACACACACACACACACACACACACACACACACACACACACACACACACACACACACACACACACACACACACACATCCCTTGTTTGGCTCCTTCTAAGAGGAGTGGTGTTTTTTTCTGGAGTGTCACACACACACACACACACACACACACACACACACACACACACACACACACACACACACACACACACACACACACACACACACACACACCTCCCATTTGGGCTCTGATGCCAGCCTGGGTGCCATGAAGCATGTTGCCAAGGAACATGAACGAACACACACACACACACACACACACACACACACACACACACACACACACACACACACACACACACACACACACACACACACACACACACACACACTGCATGGCTACTACACACACCTCTGCTTTTGTTGCCATGCCCAGATGCCAGTGAAGGTGGCACTAGTCTAAATGAGATGCCCGTCTCCAGTTACCCTAGTTGGACGGGGAACAACAGCAGCAGAAAGGGCCTCATGCTTTCTCCAACTGCTCTCTCTCTCTCTCTCTCTCTCTCTCTCTCTCTCTCTCTCATAATGCTCTCTTGCTTTCTCCAACTATTCTCTCCTTTGCTCTCTCATTTTGTTTGTGTGTGTCCATGCACCGCGCACAGGGTCACAGGCAGACCACTCATATGTGAGGCTTGGACTGTAGTATCTAACAAAAAACTAAAAAACTCCTGCACCGCAACCTTTAAAAGACGTTTATGAAGTTCAAAGGTCTAAGACTCAAATATTGTGCATAAAGTTGCTGCGTGGTTGAAATGGTTGAAGTCAGTTACGGCATTTAATGCCATTTAATTAATTTACAATCATTGGTTGATATTATACTCTGAATATGCTTCTTAGATAGTCTACTAAAACAAAACAAAAACAGAAAAATCCATTCAGTAGTGGCAGTGGCTGTCATTGCGCCAGCCTGACGTGTGCTACTGCTGAAACGTCACTGGCCCAACTACATATTTTGTCAAAATCTTGTCAAAAAGTGTATACTGAAAATGGTCTTCATAACACCCCCTTTACCTTGTGACAAAGCCTTATGGCCCAAATGTGTTCTGTTTTAGAGAATTCCCTCTTATGCCATTACTATAACTTGATATTAATCTATGTAAGTTACAAATGTTGTTGGTGAACACCTGTGAAATTAGTTTTTAAATTAAAGTCTTTACACTTTCAGCTGTGATTTGAAATGAATCTTCAGCAGATCATTGGCTGTGTGTAAGGCCTTAGAAGTCAAGGTGAAACAGCAGCTACTTCATGACCACTTACACTGAGCTGTTTGTCGAAGAGTGTGTGGACTGCCCGTGTGTTTCTAGCGTCAGTATGTGCACTGTTTTACTAGCGTCCTATTTGTCCTGTGATGTATGTGCGATAAAAGCGTGCTTGGGCTTGTCATTTTGGGCTGCTGTACACACATTTGTCAAATCCCGCTGTGTGTGTGTGTGTGTGTGTGTGTGTGTGTGTGTGTGTGTGTGTGTGTGTGTGTGTGTGTGTGTGTGCTTCCTCTGAATAGCAGCTGAGGCACAATAACCTGGTAAACCTAATAAAGGTGTGTGTGTGTGTGTGCTTCCTCTGAATAGCAACTGAAGCACAGTAACCTGGTAAACCTAATCGAGGTGTTTCGTCGTAAGCGCAAACTGCACCTGGTCTTTGAGTACTGTGACCACACGGTACTGAACGAGCTGGACCGCTATCCTCACGGGTGAGTTTCTCATTTTTCGTATTATTTGGCACACACACACACACACACACACACACACACACACACACACACACACACATTTAAAGACCACCCCCATACATACATACACACACAAGCACGCACGCACACTTAACGGCACCCCTTCCACGTACACACACACACACACACACACACACACACACACACACACACAGACTTCCCAACCCTCTTACATACACACAATCTTAACGACCCCCCCTTCCACTTACACACAGACACATTCCTCAGTGTTTAACGAGCGAGCGAGCGAGCGAGCGACTGCCCAGCCCAGCGCAGTCCAGGTTCTCTGGCAGCCATATTGTTTAAGTGTTGCCATGGCACCCGTAGCTGATTGTTGCGGAATGTTTATTGTGATGGTATGGCCTGCCTCAGAATTGAGTGCTGGCACAGGGAGAGGAGAGGAGAGGAAAGAGGGGAGGAGAAGAGAGGAGGAGAGGAGAGGAGAGGCTAAGAGAGGAAAGTGGGGAGGAGAGGAAAGGAAAGGAAAGGAAAGGAAAGGAAAGGAAAGGAGAGGAGAGGAGATGAGATGAGAGTAGAGGAAAGTAGAAGAGAGGAGAAGAGGAAAGGAGAAGAGAGGAGGATAGGAGAGGGGAGAGAAGAGGAGATGAGAGGAGAGGAGAGGATATGATAGGATAGAATAGGAGATGAGAGGAGAGGAGGAGAGGAGAGGAGAAGAGAGGAAAGGATAGGAGCGGAGGAGAGGAAAGTAGAGGTCCAGGTTCAGGTACATGGTTGAGTTTTGGCACTGGCCCACTCACAGGGAGGGAGCAGAGCTCCACAGGGTGAGAGAAGAGAGGCGGATTTGTTATGGAGGAGGTGTACTCACGCTGCACATAGTGGGCATCTCTGCATGACTATGTAGAGCATATATGAATGTCTGCATGTGTTCGTGTACATGTCTGTGTGTGTGTGTGTGTGCACCTCTGGCAGTGTGTGTGTGTGTGTGTGTGTGTGTGTGTGTGTGTGTGTGTGTGTGTGTGTGTGTGTGTGTGTGTGTGTGTGTGTGTGTGTGTGTGTGTGTGTGTGTGTGTGTGTGTGTGCATGTGTGTGCTTGTGCACATACGTGTGTGTGTGTGTGTGTGTGTGCGTGCGTGTGTGTGTGCAGCGCTTCTCTCTCTGGCTGAGTTGAGTGTAGGCCTCTCCCTCGACAGCCCTGATAAATGGGCTCTAAATCAACAAACCCCCTAGCCAGCGCTTTCACTGGCCCTCTGGAACAGAACTGTGTGTGTGTGTGTGTGTGTGTGTGTGTGTGAGAGAGAGAGAGAGAAAGAGAGAGAGCGAGAGAGAGAGAGAAAGAGAGAGAGCGAGAGCGAGAGAGAGAGAGAGAGCGAGAGCGAGAGCGAGAGAGAGAGACATACACTTGCATACATACCATGATTGTACAGCATTTGTGTGCAGCAGCTAATCTAGAGAGAAGAGAAAAAAGGCCTCTGTCCTTCACTGTCCATTAATTTCTGCACATACGCCATGTTCCTGGCCAGTACACAAACATGAAGAGTAGGAAGGAGTGGCTTGGTGTGTGTGTCTTTTTTTCCCTCTTGATGAAAAAACCTTAGGCATGATTGGAGCAAACTTAGATGTTGGTGTGCCGTGTTATTTTGTAGTCTATGTAGTCCTTGTCATCAAGACGAGTGCTCTAATGCCTTAACTCCAAGTAGAGGGAGTTATTTCTTTAAGGTATCAGTAAATGGAGACTATGAAACACGACATGCACTTGCCTCCGAGCCAAGGTATTTCAGTTATTTAAAAGCCCTTTATTCATGTCATGTGCTACAAAGGGATGTTTTAAAAATCAACTATGTATAGTGTGAAAACATAATGCCACCCACATGTGCTAGCCAAAGTATATGCACAGGGGCGTAAAGTAGCCCCTGCAAGTGAAGGCAGGGGGGCCCTTGTGAGGCGGGGGGCCCACATGGGCCCTTGACTTGAAGAAATGGCCCCCCTCCACATGATATTAGGCCCTCTTTTTTCGTTCGGGGGTTCATTCTTGGTAGCTTACAGGGGGGCCTGAAGTACTTGCATCAGGCCCGTGTATATGCATAGCACATTGCCAGAATCCCCAGTTTTTATATTTAGTGTGCTGTTCACTGAAAGCTTCAGAGTCTTCACCCCCTTGTCATGGGGCTCGCACTTGATTAACCTTGGTGTGATGATGGATACTAGTGACATCAACTTCAGTGATCATATTAAAAACATTACCAAGTCAGCTTTCTCAGAAATCATCTTAGAAACATTGCTAAGATTAACACTTTTGTGTCTATTAAACAGGATCTGGAAAAAATAAGCTGGATGATGACTGTGTATGATAATGTGCTATATGCATCAATTGATTGATTGATTGATTGATTGATTGATTGATTGATTAGCAAATTCTCTACATACCGGAAAAAGCGTTACATGTCTGTGGTTCTAAACATTTTCTGATGATTGCCTGCATGCATTTCTCACAAAAATCATCCTTTTACTACATGCACACTTGAAGATGGCAAAAATGGGGGTGCGGTGGCTCAGTGGACCAAGGGGAGTCCAGCCCGAGTTGTCCCACTGCCTTCCTGTCACCATACAGTACCCACTGCCCTATCTCCAGTAAAAGCATGAAAGCACAAAACATCTTAGAAAAAAGAGGAAAATTACCGTACACAAAAGTACTGTCTGGGGGCTTTACGTTGTGTGTGTGTTTTGTGTCTCCTCCACTGCAGGGTTCCGGAACACCTGGTGAAAAGCATCACCTGGCAAACACTCCAGGCTGTCAACTTCTGCCATAAACAAAATGTAAGATGAAATCTCGCCCTCTCTCTCTCTCTCGCCCTCTCTCTCTCTCTCTCTCTCTCTCTCTCTCTCTCTCTCTCTCTCTCTCTCTCTCTTTATGCTGCGCTATTGCTAATGTTTGCATAGCAGAAAGACCACCAATAATCTAGTGTGTGTGTGCGTGTGTGTGTGTGTGTGTTACAGTGTATCCACAGAGATGTGAAGCCAGAGAACATCCTCATCACCAAGCAGCTGGTTATCAAGCTCTGCGACTTTGGCTTCGCCCGCATCCTAAGTATGTACCACACGCACACACACACACACACGCACACACTCACACACACACACACACACACACACACACACACACCGGACAGGCAGATCATTCTACCTTCCATCCAAATCAAATCAATTCAAATGAAATCAAATCAGTCAATTAAAATTTCTCTCTCTGTATTCCCTCCCTCCCTCCCTCCCTCCCTCCCTCCCCCCCTCCCTCCCATGTAGCTGGTCCGTGTGACTATTACACAGACTACGTGGCCACGCGTTGGTACCGGGCCCCCGAGCTGCTGGTGGGGGACACCCAGTACGGGGCCCCGGTGGACGTGTGGGCGGTGGGCTGCGTCTTCGCCGAGCTGCTCTCTGGCGCCCCTCTCTGGCCGGGCAAGTCGGACGTGGACCAGCTCTACCTCATCAGGAAGACACTAGGTGAGGAAACAATACATTACACTACACCAGGCGCCCTTTGCCGCCAGGTTGGTCTCCAGGAGTGATGACTACAAGAGTTTAGTCACAGTTAATGTTTAATTTAAAATGAGATGATTGTTTTTTAATCTATAAAGAATATTTCTTAATAACCCATAATCACATTTTCATTCACTCATATTGTGATTTGAGAAAGATGTCTAGACATTGGTAGAGGATTTTGTATAAAAAAGTAGCCCTCGGTAGCCCTCGGGTAGCCCTTGGAAGCCCTCAGACCCAGAAAGGTTGTGGAACCCTGTACTACACACACTTATATTGGGTGAGGGGACAGGAATCGAGAGAGAAAAGTAGTGAGAGAAAGTGAGATGGGGAAGGATTGGGAAATTACCTTGGGTTACTTGGCTTGACCTGAGAAATAAGCTGCATTTCTGTCATTTTATAGGCTAATATGTTATCGTTCCACCTACCTGAATTGTTAATTGTCATTCTTGTAAATAGGATTTTTTTTTTTTAATAATCCAAAGATTCCAAAGATTTCTGAATAGGCACTTGGAGGGGTTTGCACAGTGAACGCTAGTAGCCTAACCTAACCTTCCTCTGCCTGTGTCTCTCTCTCTCTCTCTCTCTCTCTCTCTCTCTCTCTTTCTATCCCCCTCTCTCTTTTCTCTCTCTCTCCCTCCAGGGGACCTGATCCCTAGACACCAGCAGGTCTTCAGTACCAACCAGTTCTTCAGTGGAGTGTCGGTGCCCGAACCACAAGAGATGGTAATACAACTACAACGCGCGCACGCACACACGCACGCACACACAAACACACGCACACACACACGCACACACACACACACACACACACAGAGCCATTTTAAAACTTTCCACACACTTTCCCTGAGGAGCACACTCGTACACACAAACAAAACCTGTCATTGCACTGAAGAGGGAACACCCAGTCCTCAATCCTTGTTTTGGTGTGTGTGTGTGTGTGTGTGTGTGTGTGTGTGTGTGTGTGTGTGTGTGTGTGTGTGTGTGTGTGTGTGTGTGTGTGTGTGTGTGTGTGTGTGTGTGTGTGTGTGTGTGTGTGTGTGTGTGTGTGTGTGTGTGTGCGCCCGTGTGTGTGTGCGCGCGCGCATCTCTCTCTCTCTCTCACTGTATCTAGGAGACCCTAGAGCAGAGATATCCAAACCTCTCCTATCAAGCTCTAAGTCTTATGAAGGTACAGTATGTCACACACAAACAGTAGGCACCCACGTTAGACATTACATGACCTTACAGACAGACCAATTCAAAGGGGAAATGAACGTTGGGTGAGGTAAACCATGATAATGAGTTGCTATCTTTGCTGAGGAGTGGAACTGTGCTAGCCTGCATTTGAATGTCTGTATAATATAGTATTTATGATGAAAAAACTAGGGTTAGGGTTAGGGTAACTAATCTTACTAGTAACTAGTCTATCTTCTTGTTCATCAATAGAAAAGAAACTAGTCCTTTTAAATCAGAGACAATCTCAATTGATTGTAATAGATGACGTGGTCAGATGAGAAGGTCAACAGACCTGCCACTAAGGCAACCTTGACCCTCTGACCTTGTTGACCCCAGGGCAGAGGTATCAAAAGTGAAGGTGAAAGTTAAAAAAAAACTCTTCACAGAGTAACAGGTCTACAGTTAATGTAGAATGCAATACCTGTCTTGCGATCAGCTGATTCAGAGCTGGTTGAATCAATTTTGAGGCAGTTTTTGAAAAGGTTTTTAGTTCTTTCAACAATAACTGGTGTAACAACTAGGTAATATCATCAGGGCCGCCGCTAGGCACAGGCAGAGTAGCCAGAGCGCTTAGGGCCTTAACTACTCTGCCCCGAAGATTGGGCCTCGTAAATGAACAGTTCTGAAAAGTTATGCTTACAGTAGGTCCTCCAAAGCCTTAGCAGTGGCCCTAAATATCATGTAGAGAGGTTGTACGTACACCATGAGCTTACCTCTTCTTGTGCCCCCTCTGCCTCAGGGCTGCCTCCGGATGGATCCATCGGAGCGTCTGACGTGTGGGCAGCTGCTGGAGCACCCCTACTTCGACAGCCTGCGCGAGGAGACGGACAGCGCAGCGCGCGAGACAGAGCGGGCCGCCAAGAGACGCGGTGCGCGGCAACCCCGCAAACACCTGCCAGCAGGGGTGAGTCCACAAGTCGCCACGGAAACCTAGCATCAGCACCCCTTGTTTGTCTCATGTTCATTATCATATTATCGTACATTATTTAATTATCATATGTTATCATACGTCATTTAATGTTCATGTTATCATAAGTTATTTCATTGTCGTATTATCATACGTCATTTCTTTATCATCTGTTATCATACGTCATTTCATTATTATGTAATCATGTCATTTCATTATCATGTTATCATAGGCCTATTTCATTTCATTATTATTGTTATCATACTTCATTTTATATCATATGTTATACGTCATCATCATCCTCTTCTTTTTCATCTTTCTGACTATCCTTCACTGTCTGTTCCCCCTTGCTGTGCTCTGTCTTATGAATAGACAATAAGAACGACCACCTGTCCAAAAGAACCCTATCTTGCATGCTATGTTGCTAGCAGACGTGTTGAAGGATCATTCAAAGTAAGATTGCGTCGAAGGATTATAATTGTCTATATGTTCAAAGTTTGCATGTACTACATGTATACGTATTGTTTTGAATTTGTTGTCGTATACAGAATTATTATCAGTATTGAGTATGTGGGATATTAAAGGAATGTTTGTGGAGCTCTTGTACTGAAATGACTGCCTGTCTGTGTCTCTCTCTCCATCTTTCTCTTTCTCTTTCTCTCTCTCTCTCTGTCTTTGTGTGTGTGTCTCTCTTTCTATCTTTCTCTCTCTCTCTCTCAGTATTTGCCCCAGCTGACTGGTAGCAGCATCTTCCCTGCCGTGGACAACAGAAACAACAAGTACTACAACAACCTGCGCAAATACAACTACCACTTTCCCAACATCTAGCCCACACACACACACAAACACACGCACACACAAACACACACACCAGCAGTTTCCTTGGATAACTCAGGGACGAGCCAACGCTTCAAACAGACCCCCCTCACGCTCACAGACTGCAGCGCATTTGGTCAGCAGATCAGGCAGCCGAGGTGGGGTGGAAAACGGCTGTCAGCAGAGGAACTGTCACTTTCCATGATGGAGGATTACATAGCAGCTCTAGCAACTTAAGTGACACTCCAACACCAAAACACTGTTCGGTTTCACTACCAGTCAGACTGATGTAGAGCTCCTTGATTGGCCTCCTCAAAAAACAGCTGGTCTTGTACTGTATGCACTGTAATGTATGGTAGGCCAGTATTTGTCGCTTTTGACAATGTTGACCGACCGGACTGGACATAATCCAAAGAAGTTCTTTTTGGAGTTTGGAAAAGCTTTCCAAATTTTTCCAAAGTTTCATCGTTGTCCAAGGAGCTTCTCCAGTTCTGCTCTGCAAATTACTCCTGTTGTTGTTGTTCCACAAAGCACCACAGTGACTTTCCTGAAGCTTCTCACCTGAAAAAGGGAGCTATGAATCAAAAGCCATGCTGGTTTCATCAGCTTGTGTCTCAATGCTCCAACCAATTAATGCGTCAGAATTTTTTTCCATATTTTATAACTGAAAAAAGAAAATAGGTATGTGTATTACGGCTGGTCGGTTAATTGTTTCCAAATCAGTCACTGAAAGGCAGAGAGAAGATTTCAAAGGTTAAATCTGATCTACTGCAACAGGCGTTTTGTTGATAAAACACCCAACTCATGCTTACTTAGTACAGAACTGTTGGTTTATATAAGTTTTAATCCGCCACTTACCACAGTAAGTTTACTGATAGAGTCCATGCTACTCTATGCACTGTATCTTTGCCTACCAGCTATTTTCTTAGAGAAAAAAAATCACTTTCAGAGGTGTCAGTCCCATATTCAGAAAGTTAAAATCCTGAATCAAGGGAGAAAAATGATTACCGGTTGGTTGGTTTATTGGCTAATTAGTGGACTTGCATGTGGTTGGTGCCCAGTTTTAATGAATTTTAATGTGAGGGTTGTACTGTCCAAAGCCAGGCTTAACACCTCTGATAAGTTCTCTTCAGGTTCTGCGTGTTAGCTATTAAATGTGTTTGTGTGTTATGTCTAAGACTAAGTGCAGTTTATAGTGCTCTGCTTACTTTAGAGACAGCAAAGGGACCAACAGATTTTACTGCCTTTCCCTGTTTGCCAAACATGATTGTTCTTTTTTGTATGTTTTGTTTCTTTCTTTTTTTATATAAAAAACTGCATATGATTCATGGATATTCTTTTCTAAAGAATGCCAGATATTTCCCAGGGCTATGGTTTCAGGTTCCATATTAATGAGGGGAAACACTTAGGACATAGCCATGTTGGACCCAGAATGCAGGTCAGTTGATTGGTTTGTTCGTACCTGTGCATGTTGGAATTCAAGCTTATTTTTCAACAGTTGGACAAGTGGAGCATTGTAAACCATGATCGCCATCATCTTGTTTGAAGCGTTTCACATCATGGCTGGACTGAGACCATAAAACAGCCAGGACATTTTTGTAATAGACCAGCCCCTCACACCGCCCCCTTGTTTTTCTACAACATTATCATTGACTCGTTTTCTACATTAAAGATGGACCAACGGGCTTCCCCATCTAAATGGTTGGCTGGTCCCCGTTTCTCGAAAGCATCGCTGCTAAACAGTTAACAACTTAATAGGTTCCCTATGGGAAATTGCATTGCAAACAAGTAAGTTGCTAGCTTAGTTAGCAACGCCGCTTTCGAGAAACGCACTCCTGGTCTCTAAGGGAAAAAATAACAACATTGGGCGCCTGAAGACTGTCGGCCCACTGAGAAAAAGACCTGTATGCCGCATTATCAGTCCAGCCCTTTTGCACATCATACAAAAGGGCTTGTTGGGTCTCATCTCACCTCGAGACTCGAGGTTCTTCCTTTTAGGCAACCATCTATGGCCTACTGGAAGCACGGCTTTGTAAACCCATTGATGCCTGAAGCACCTGCAAAAAAACCTGCTGAATGCCTACGCCTTTGTTGGGGAAGTTGCCCTCAGCCTATAAAAACCTAAATATCTCACCCTCTGATGCACATAAAAACATCAAAAAAAGTTGCATTTAAACCCCAAGACCCTCATCTTGCATTAGAATGTGTTCATTCAGCTGTAACATACCCACATTTTTATTGAAAAAGCTAAAATCTCAAGAGCCTGAATGCAGCGTTTATGTGTCTCCAGACATCAAAGGGTAAACAACACATACGAGTCATCAGGCTAAAATGGGTAAACAAAGTTGCTCAAACAATGGCTGGTCGGCTGCCATTTTTAATTTGGGTCAGTGTCTTACTGTAATACTTTCGAAGACTTAAACTCTTCTCGTATTTTACCCCCAGTAGAGAATCACTGTGTTAAACACGAAAAATATCTTAATGTGAAATTCTGCATTCCTAGAAGAAATTGCCAGCAACGAGTTGAGCCTACTCTAACATTAAGCAACAAGGTGATGATGAGAAGTGGCTTAGAAAGTGAGGCCAACTCACATGCCAATGCAAATAGTAACAGTGAGACAGGCTGGCAGCAATGGCAGGGGTCACACAAGCTCAACTCCAAGCAGCCAACCCAACTCACACTTTCCCCGCAGTGAACAAGAAACCCAGAAGAACCAGGCCTGCTGTAGTCATCCAGCACCCTTGATACACAGGGCAACCTTTTGAGCTATGTTTCTGGGCAATGTGACAATAAGATGTTGTTTGGGCTGTTAAACACTGTCACAATTTGGATCAGCAGTTGACGACATTTCTTAATCATTTCATCGGGTAAATTAGGAACCAGTCATGTTGTTGCCTGGCAACATTGCTCAAAAAAAACTTCTGTGTATCATTACCATTGAAAAAACAGCACAAAACACACATGACAGCAAATAGCAAAAAATGTGTTTTGTTTACTTTCTAGCTATTCAGATACAATACACATGAAAAAGGAAAATGACTTAGTTTTAGCAATTGTTATTTTATTGAATATATCTCTTGATGAGCGGTGCTTCTCAGCCCCATATCTCCCCTTTGACTTGCAACAAATGCCAAATTGACTGAATTACATGGCTCCAGAATATGGTGGGTCTTTGTAATTTTCAGCTTCTTTTATGCATGCATAAAAAAAGCTTTTTCTTAGTAACACAGATGCCTCTGTAATGCTTTTCTATGGAGTAATAATAATAAATAACAATAACATTGATGTTTGATACCCTAGATGAACATAGCAAATATTAACATCTCTTTTTTTGTCAAACTCTTTCCTTTGTTGTTGCTATAAATAAAGTGCTGTGAAAGAGCAAAGATGAATCTCCCAACTTATTTCTCTGCCGAGTGCTCATTTGTCATTTGAAGCACGCTCTGCACGCAGTGTCCCTATGGCTACAGTCACCACGGACAGACACCCTTCTACTTCCATGATGGTTTGGGCGAGCGAGCGGTTGGGGGTCAGCCTAGGTCCAGCTCGATGTCAAGCTGGGGCAGAGCGGTCTGTAGGCGGTCAACCGTGGTGTCCTTATCCTTCACCCCTGGCAAATCACTCAGGAACAGATATTCCAGGTTCCTACAGGGTCCAATGCCAAAGACACAGAGATGCAGTGTCAGTACCATCCACATAATGTAACAGTCAATGGTGACACAACACTTATGCCATTCATAATATTGATGTTAAAAACCACAGTATGCTATGAAATACAGTACAGTCTGCCAATTCTGCCTTAACTAAGTTTGATCTGTAGACCGTAACGTGTCATACTGCTATGAAGGCTTACTAAGCAATACAAATGAACAATATCTCAGAACATTTCGGCTTATGTCTTCCTCAGGGTTACCTGTAGCTGTATATATGCCTGTAGTACACTGTACAGAGGTGGAGCTATAGGGAGGGCAAGCAAGGCATTTGCCCTTGGGCCCAGGGCCTTCCCATATTGGTAGTGGTGGCCCTATTATGACGTTTTGGAGGCCGTATGGGGGGCCCTATCAGTGTTTCGCCCTGGGGCCCTCAAACTATACTTCTCTTGTATTGCGTGTACCCACCTGAGGTGGGGCAAGCTGGTGAGTCCCTTCGTCTGCACAGATATACCTGTAGTTTACTGTACACTGTCCATATACACACAGCACTGTAGTACACTGTAGTGTACAGCTCCATGCCACTTTAGAATAGCATGAAAAAGTTTATTTATTTCCATAATTCCATCAATAATGTTAAACTGTCATGGATTATAGATTCATGGCCCAGTTTTTTAACTATTCCAATCATTAAATTGTTTATTTTTTGCATATTTTGGTCTTTCAGCTCAAAAAACCTATGAATTGGGGAATTCGCATCATTAGAATATTGTAATAAAATCACAATTTTCTTCATCAAAATTCGGGTCACATCAAATCAGTTGAAATTTGGTACTTTCTACATAACATGCAATGTTCAATACTTGGTTAGGACTCTCTCTGTCTTAATAACGGCCATGATGCGTTTAACATTGAAGTCAATGGCAGAAACAGTGCATGGGAGTTATGGAAGCCCAGATATCCTTGATGCTTTGCTGTCAGCTGTTCTTGTTTGCTGACCTGGTGTCCCACACTTCACTCTTCAATATACCCTGTAGATTTCCATGCCACGTTTTGGCGCTAACTCACCAGTTTAATTCTAAATCACCAGAAATGAAACCCCATTGAAAATGAATGGGGTTTTATTTCTGGTGAGAGAATTAAACTGGTGAGTTAATATCAAAACGTAGCATAGAAATCTATGGGTAGAACAGCTGACAGTAAAGCCTCAAGGATATCTGGGCTTCCATAACTCCCATGCACTGTTTCTGCCATTGATTTCAATGTTAAACGCATCATGGCCGTTATTAAGACAGAGAGAGTCCTAACCAAGTATTGAACATTGCATGTTATGTAGAAAGTGCCAAATTTCAACTGATTTGATGTGCACTGATGTGAAACGAATTTTGATGAAGAAAATTGTGATTTTATTACAATATTCTAATGATGCGAATTCCCTAATTCATGTTTTTTTTGAGCTGGAAGGCCAAATTATGTAAAAAGAAAAAGTTGAATGATTGGAATAGTTAAACAACTGGTCCATGTATCTACAATCCATGACAGTTTAACATTATTGATGGAATTATAGAAATAAATCAACTTTTTCATGCTATTCTAATAAAGTGGCCTGGAGCTGTATATACAGTGCCCTCCATTATTATTGGCACCCCTGGTTGAGATGTGTTTTTTAGCTTCCAATTATTATTATTTTTTTTCTAAATAATATGGGACCTTAATGGAAAAAAGAGAAAAATCCAACCTTCAATACAAGTGCATTTATTCAGTGGGGAAAAAATCCCACATAAAGAAATAATTATTTGACATCAAATAATGTGTGTCACAATTATTAGCAGCCCTGTTGTTAATATTTTGTACAACCCCCTTTTGCCAACAAAACAGCACCTAATCTTCTCCTATAATGTTTCACAAGATGGGAAAAGACAGAAAGAGGGATCTTCAGCCATTCCTCTTTGCAGAATCTCTCTAAATCATCCAGAGACCTGGGTCCTCTCCTCTGTACTCTCCTCTTCAGCTCACCCCACAGGTTCTCAATGGGGTTGAGGTCAGGGGACTGAGATGGCCATGGGAGGAGCTTGATTTTGTGTCTGGTGAACCATTTCTGTGTAGATTTGGCCATATGTTTAGGGTCATTGTACGACCCAGCTTCAGCTTTCGGGCAGAGGGCAACAGATTTTGATTTTAAATGTCCTGGTATTTCAAAGCATTCATGATGCCATGCACCCTAACAAGGTTCCCAGGGCCTTTGGAAGCGAAACAGCCCCACAGCATCACTGACCCACCCCCATACTTCACAGTGGGTATGAGGTACTTTTCAGCATGCGCATCTTTCGTGGCACGCCAGACCCACTTAGAGTGTTTGTTGCCAAAAAGCTCAATCTTGGTCTCATCTGACCAAAGCACACAGTCCCAGTTGAAGCCCCAAATACCGCTTTGCGAACTCCAGACGTTTGCGTTTATGATTGTGGGTGAGGAAAGGGTTTCTCCGTGCATGCCTCCCAAACAGCTTGTTGGCGTGTAGACAGCGCCTGATGGTTGATTTGGAGACTTTGTGACCCCAGGATGCTACCATTTGTTGTAATTCTGTAACAGTGAGCCTTGGAGATCTTTTGATTTCTCTTACCATCCTCCTCACTGTGCGTGGTGGCAAAATAAACTTGGGTCCTCGTCCAGGCTTGTTTACCACTGTTCCAGTTGTTTTGAACGTCTTAATTATTCCTCTCACAGTGGATATGGGCAGCTGCAGTTGAGTGGCAATCTTCTTGTAGCCTCTGCCTGACCTGTGAAGGTCGGCGCACATCTGCCTCACTTGTATGCTGTGTTCCTTTGTCTTTCCCATGTTTAAGAGTGGATAAGAGAAATGGCCTCGGTGTCACGTCATATTTATACCCCAGGGAAACAGGAAGTGATGAATTACTAATTAAATGTTCCTACATACTCTGGTAAACTTTGTAAACTACTGTAGAAATGACAGAAATGCTTAAATTATATTTATTTCCTGGGAATTGTTAATGGTGCCAATAATTGTGGAACAGGTGATTTAATGAAAAATAATTATTTTTTAGTCAGGGATTTTTTTTATTTTCCTACAATTCATTTGAGTTGAAGGCTACATTTTCCTAACATTTTCAGTGTGACAGTATTCTTCTGCAATAAACACTGAATTTATTTTAAGGCTTTTAACACAACTCAACCAGGGGTGCCAATAATTATGGAGGGCACTGTATACTAGTCTTGTCTTGTCTTGCATGTACCCACCTGAGGTGGTGCAGGCTGATGAGTCCCTTGTCGGTGACGTTTCCGCAGGAGGTGATCTCCAGGCGTCGCAGGCTGTTCTGCAGGTTCAGCGTCTGGCTCAGCTTCTCCAGACAGCTGTCCTCGATGTAGTTGCTCTTGATCAGCCTCACCTCCTCCACATGCTCCAAGCCATCTGGAAGCAATGGGAAATGGTAATGCCATCATCACAAAAATCATGCAGCAAGCCACCAGTTGCTACAAGACTAGTAATTTCTTTTGAACGGCTAAGAAGCTTGAAACAGTGAGACTGTAACTGCCATTTGTCATCGCAATCATTAATTGAAGTGTGTGCACTAATTGAAGCGTGTGCGTGTGTGTGTGTGGGGGGGTGCGGTGTAACATCATCATCAGAAGCGAAAACAGTCCTGGTTAAATAGAAATGTTTTTCCGTTTTTCAGGCAAAAAGGCAAAGGCAGAAAGTTTTAACAGCCTCAACTCAAGCTTCCGAAAAGCCATTATCTTGAAACCGCATCATACAACCCTGAACCAAGCGCTACACTTAGCACAATGTGACTCTTGCATTTGTGTTATAAATTACTGACAGAATTACTTCAATTTAGAAATTGACCTAACCCTTCTTAGATCTCAGAATGAACACAATACCCCAACCTTAAAGGACCAGTTCAGTCAATTTCAACATGCTGTTGTATTTCTCACGCTACCCTTGACCTTTCAGTATCTGGTGATGCCACATTTTTCGGCTCAGCCCTTTCCGAGATATGAGCAATTCTAATGGGGGCAGCGTTTGTTTACATTTTTAAAAAATGAAACACAGGCCAACTCCAAATATTTTCCCAAAAGGTACTGCTGTTTGCTAGTTGTCTGCTGATGTTTTATAACCTTTTGGATGTTTTTGGGAATAAATAAAAATGTTTTTTTGAAATGTAAACAAAGAGCTGCCCCCATTACAATGACCAGGATCTCGGAAACGGCTAAAGAAGAACAGATCATTGGACAGTATCTGGAAAAAGCTTTATATGTCAAGTTTTCTTTAAAAACTTCAAGCACATTTTGCTGGATCGGGTCATAAAATTACGTGGGTTGACCGATGACAGTCCTGACACCGCCCTGCTGTGTCATCGTCATCTACCTGCTCTTAGCCTTATCTATTCACGAGTCACTCAGCTGAATGAAGCTCCAGGCAGAGAGAGAGAGAGCGCGAGTGAGCGAGAGACCTTGGCATTGTTCAGCTTTGACAATGGCATCAATCTAGTTGGAGTGGACAAATGGAGGACAGCCCTGTTGGTGTATTATTTAACAACCTCGTTGTTCTTCTCTCTCCTTCTCTCACCATTTGTCTTAATAATAATAATAATAATACTTTCGTTTTATATAGCGCCTTTCAAAACACCCAAGGACGCTTAATCCTTAAGCCTTAAGCAGGGAGAGAGAGAGAGAGAGAGAGAGAGAGAGAGAGAGAGAGAGAGAGAGAGAGAGAGAGAGAGAGAGAGAGAGAGAGAGAGAGAGAGAGAGAACGAGAGAAGGTGATGGAGGGAGATGTCTTTTTAGGATTTTGTAAGAAATCCTCTCCTATGCAGAAAGAGAGATACAGTGAGAGTGGGGGAGAGAAAGTGATGAGTGAGGGATGTCTGTTTCTTTGTAAGACATCCTCCCTTGTGCAGAGAGAGAGAGAGAGAGAGAAAGAGAGAGAGAGAAGGTGACAGGAGAGAGGGATGTCTTTATTTCTGTGTAAAACATCCTGCCACCTGACGTCACCCTCTGTGCACACGCTCAGTCCCATCTAAAGAGCGGCTGCCTTTCAGCCTGACCTTTCACACTCACCGCTAACTTTCACTTCTTCCTCTCAAGATACTCTCTCACCTTTCTGTTTTTTCTCTCTCTCTCTCTCTCTCTCTCTCTCTCTCTCTCTCTCTCTCTCTCTCTCTCTCTCTCTCAATCTCTCTCTCTCTCTCTCTCTCTCTCTCTCTCTCTCACACACACACACACACACACAGTCAGCCAAACTCTCTCTCTCTGTCACACACACAGTCATCCAAACTCTCTCTCTGTCACACACACACACACACACACACACACACACACACACACACACACACACACACACACACACAAAGGCTGGCCAGCGGATTGAGTGATCACGTGAAGAGGGGAGCGGAGCACATGGAGAGTGGAGACAGCTGGCAGCTGCTGCGTTCACACAATTAAGGAAATCAAAGAGGTTGCATAATCACAGGGCCCACAAAAAAACTGCTCCTGGCATTGTCCAGGAATTAATAACAAAACTCATTACAATACACATTAAGAGACTACTTGTGTAAAATGCAGAAACCCGCCTTGGAAATATTTGGTCTTTTAGATTCACATGTTGTGGAATATTCCAGCTCTGTTAAGGATAGAGCATCAGTGGCGTAATCACGCTGCCAGTGTTAACACGATCATTACAAGGCCACCTTATTCCACTGAATTGAAAGCCATGAAACATTAGACTTTTGGATGCAAGACCTCACTCTTCTGGCTTTGTGTCTGACCGAAATCCTGGCGAGTTAAAGAACACCAAGCATTCAAGTGTGCAGATACCGGTATTTTTCTTTCATTTTTCAGTTTTTGTTGATGTCTGACACTTTTTAATCATGACTGCAATATAATACGTCTAAATGTATCTTACTTAACCCACAATTAGCTAAATTGCAATGAGATAAAGCCCTTTTTTATTTCCTCTCACCCAGATGGTCAAATCCGCGGTACATAATGCACGAGTCAGTGGCGTCGATGCCTTGGATTTTGTAGCGTCCCAAGGGCCCGGTGGGCAGGCCGTTGTAGTCGTGCTGCCAGCGGTCGAAGCCCTGGAAGCGGACCTTCGCACCGCACCGCAGTAGCCACTCTGCAGCAGCCCGATCTGGACCCACAGCCTTTATCCTTTCATAGTCCACCCTACAGAGACAGGACATGACATGACATGATATGACATGACGTGTGTGACACACACACACGCACACACACACACACACACACACACACACACACACACACACACACACACACACACACACACACACACACACACAGAGAGATACTGTACCATTTAATGATAAGCTCATTTTACACCTCCCCTGAGTTAAATGATTGAGTCTTAAATTATCCACCTCAATAAACACTCTCACATCAGCTCTGCCCCAATGGTCAACTGTTAGAATTCCCTTCATCCCTGTTGACAGTCTGACATGCCCCACTCACACATGAAACAAGGGTATGATTGTGGTTGTTGTACACACATGTGGAGGGTGTCTGCGAGGACACCGTGCCAACAGACACAACAGATACAATACCCTGTAATTACAGTAAATCATGGATTAACCTCCCCCGAGTTGGCAAGAGGAGCCAAGTGCATTTGTCTGTGGTGGTGCGCACCGCCATTTGGCTTGAACGTGTCTATGTAAATCATTAATTAATATTTAAAACAAAGGCAACGGATAATGGTAAAAGGGGTTGATTAATTAATTAACATGTGATGATCTGATGAGGGCAAGGCTGTGTAGTGCAGTGCATAGTCGTTATGGGCTAGGCTTACAGCTCACTCACTTGTTGAAAACGGCGTTAAGCCATCCCCAGAATGGTCTGACGCCCCCTGACGGCAACACAGTCCTCGGTGTGCACAGGAAGGAGTGGGCTGTCCTCGCCAATAATGTCATTTTTCAAGTCCTGAAAAACACACAACAATCGGGCACTCTTAATAAATTGACTTGATGTTGACATATTCAACATACAACCTAAGAGTGGTTAGCCTCGACTGCATAGAACCAAAAACCTGGTCTTGTCAGTTGGCTAAACCAGGTTATCCAAATACAACATGTGTGTAGTTTGCTTTCACCCAAATTGGATCATGAATATGTGTTTTTCAGCTAGAAGTTATATACGTGGTAGTCCTATCGTATAATACTGCTGCTGCAATGACAGCACCTGCAACAACAGGTGCTACTTGGCGAACTAGGGTGCTAGTTCACCTTCTTTCTATGACTGCCCTTGCTTGCTCAAGTCTACCTACTGAATCTGGAAGTCAAATTCCAAGACAGCTCACATATTTCAGTAACCTCACATTTCACAACATTTCAATTGCAAGATTACGCAAGCGTTTCCTGAGAAGGGATCTGTCACTAACCTTACTGAGTTATCTCTTGCTCGGTGCAAAGCCAACATTGTTTACATCCTTGACCACGCTGGCTACAATGACCTCTCACCCCGTGCGTGCTTGCGTACTACGCTGCCATTGGTCGGACGTTCTGATGTACGCACGTACAGGCAACAAATGTTGGCTAATCATGTTCATCTACCTTGGTGGGGTAATGTGAGACGTTTTATGATTTTTACAGAGTTGGTAGACAGGCTATGGTTGTAGGGGTTGTACGTTTGGTTCCAATGATGAATGTATATCTATGTTAGTAGCCCGTCTGTACTTTGCTATCATGATACGAACGTTTAGTCGCCTGTCGGCCAGAACAGGCTTCCTGGCTAGACAGGCAAAGTCCGCAGAGTTCACAGGGAGACATCGACACAGCGGGTAAGTGAAATAATTTATAGCCAGTTTAGAACTACTGTCCTTTGTTATTAGCAAACTAGCTCGACTTCATGGAACACTAAACAGGCGTCACTGCAGTTTGTTTACTTCGGGTGAGTTCAGATGGTAGCCTACGTGGAGGAGCCAGAGTTGACTACAATTTGACAGAGAAGCTGTCATGCATGCCCCGCATTGTTTAATACGAAGTGCCTGTCGCAAGGACTTTGGTATCCTTCCCCATTGCACGGCTTGTTTGTTTGGACAGTAGAATGTTGGGCCCCGTGACATTCAATGATTGGCTAAAGGCCACCCTGACAAAATAGGACCATAGCCTACCTCTACATACTAGCCTATGCTGTAAAGCACATGCATACTTTAAAACACACAGTCGATTGTCATGCAAGCAAATCCATACACTCATGTATGGTTCATACATTGGCCTAACCTCTGTTTGTGGAGAAGTATGTAAATTGCTGAAACTGTAAGGTTGCACTTGTGTGCCTGTGAAGTGTGTTAGACTTTAAACGTTTCAGTGTCCTGACTCGTCCCACCGCCTATGAAGTGCATTGGTATGCAACTCAAGTTTGGATGGATCAGTCACGGGTCGGGTAGTTGTCACTTGCACAACAAGCTCAACCTGTTGAGTTGCCATTCTCATCAGTGGGTAGCACATACTAGATAGGGGTGTAAATCACAGCCTCCATGACGATACAATTCAATATCGATATCTTAATATTTTATGTGATACGATTTGATTCTTTTCGATACCTAAGAATGCCCTACGATACGATTCCATTTGATTTTTTCCCCAATTGCTTCTCCACTTCTATTAAAGGGACAGTTTGGTCAATTTCAACATGCAGTTGTAATGCTCACACTACCCTGGACTTGTCAGTGCCTGAGATTTTTTTTTCTTCTTCTTCAGCCGTTTCCGAGATCCTGGTCATTGTAATGGGGGCAGCTCTTTGTTTACATTTCAAAAAAACATTTTTATTTATTCCCAAAAACATCCAAAATGTTATAAAACATCAGCAGACAACTAGCAAACAGCAGTACCTTTTGGGAAAATATTTGGAGTTGGCCTATGTTTCATTTTTTAAAAATGTAAACAAACGCTGCCCCCATTAGAATTGCTCATATCTCGGAAAGGGCTGAGCCGAAAAATGTGGCATCACCAGGTACTGACAAGTCAAGGATAGCGTGAGCAATACAACTGCATGTTGAAATTGACCAAACTGTCCCTTTAAGTTATTGGGCAGGGACCGTCTATTCGATTATTTTCGATGCTTAAGAATCCCCCACGATTCGATTCAATCATCAGAATTTATCGCGATATATCGATACATTTCGATATTATTTACACCCCTAATATTAGATTACCCCAATTGACTGGTTACTCTACTAAATTAGAGTTGCTTCACATTCTTCCACACAGACTTCATACTACCTAAACAACTTAACTGCCCAGTCTCATATTTTTGTACTGTATTGCCTGTTCATGTAATACTAATAATGTAATAATCACAGGGAGTTGGCATTGCACCTATATTGTATTGTAATAGAATTGTATGGCCCTCTCTATTATAAGTAGGCCTATTGTATTGTGATCAATTATGTTGACGTTTATTAGCTTTTTGACAGCAGGTTTTTGGCAATACCCAGCCTAATCAATAGAGTGATATCCATTACTCTTATTTAGGAGTGAAACATATTGAAGGAGACAAGAGCTATTTCTAGTTATAAATCAGCACTGTTAATAGTTCAAAGTCCGCATTACGTTGTAACTGCAGTTACTGCACTGTATACTGGCATACATTGCAATATGTGTCACACCGTATGTATCAATACTTAGCATGACCTCTGTATTGTGATGCATATTGTATCGTAAGTTTGTTGGTAAGACCCAGACCTAATGCACATTGTTTCATTTCGAGTCTCAAACAAACTGATCAGATGTGCTGTGTTTGTCATGGATGTGCGTGCGTGCGCGTGTGCGTGCGTGCGTGTGTGTGCGTGTGTGCGTGCCCTCTCTCGGCAGCTCCTATGATGTGGTGGTGGTCGGGGGAGGCATCGTGGGTCTGGCTTCGGCCAGGGAGCTGATCCTCAGACACCCCACACTGAGCTTTGCCCTGTTGGAGAAGGAGAAAGAGCTCTGTAAGTGTGTCATTGTTTGTTTATTCGTAGCTTCTGAGTTTATATAACCACCATAGCCATGGATGTTTTATGCTTATGGGTGAAGCAATGACAGGAAGCGAGTGGAGAGAGAGAGATGAGGAAGGGTCGGCAAAGGAGCCAGGCGGAATCGAACCCGGGTCAGCCGTGTAGCAGACGAGTGCCCTTCCATGCATTTTGATGTCATTTTCTTCCCCTCTCTCTTCTCCATCTCCTCGTTTCCAGCCATGCACCAGAGCGGCCACAACAGTGGCGTGATCCACAGTGGGATCTACTATACGCCGGGCTCCCTGAAGGCTCGGCTGTGCGTGAGAGGGGCCACGCTGGCCTATGACTACTGCGAGAAGAAGAGCATCCCCTACAAGAGGTGTGGCAAGGTGAGACGGAGTCACACTGAGACATGTCTGTCTGTCTGTCTGTCTGTCTGTCTGTCTGTCTGTCTGTCTGTCTGTTTGTTTGTCTGCACTGAAGTCAAAGCAGAGCCGAAGTCCAAATTTTGTTGTTTCTGTGACGTAACACACTTACTTAATTGTACACAGTGCAGCACACAATGAAATTGCCTTTATGCAAGGGGAGAAGGCTGACAGATGCCCCAGGTGAGCAGCATGGGGGCATGCTTACTAACCTGACTCGTCAGATGAATGGGTTCTGCCTTGCTCCGCGAACATCCATCTGGAGCTACGCCATAGGCGTCTGACATTTTTAATGAGCTGCTACTTAATCTACTCACAGATTCAAAAATACAGTTAAAATTATAGCATCAATGTTGATGAGTGAGTACATGCTAAAACAACTGATTTACCTTTTTTCCCTTCTCCACTATGTTTAAATTTTGACTACACCACATCTCTGAAAGTGTGTGTGTACTGTGTTTGCAGCTAATTGTAGCCACAGAGCGCGAGGAGATACCGCGGCTGAAAGCCCTCTATGAGCGCGGTATGAAGAACAACGTTCGGGAGCTGACCGTGGTAGATGCCAAGGGCATCAGAGAGAGGGAGCCCTTCTGCAGGGTGAGTCTGTTTGCCTAGCCCAGTAAACTAGATGAACCTCATAGATAGGATCACTAGTTGCCTAGTTCAGTCTTTTAGCTTGGCCCAACCCTGGACACGGTCATCTGAAGCCGGTATAATGATATTTCTCATAGAACATCTATGTTACTGCCACCTACAGGGTAATGTGTGTATTGCCTTATCATCACTGACTGATGTCGGCAATAGTATATGCCTGCAAAAGAAGGAGGTGATCTGATTTCAGCCATTCATTTCAGTGAATGGTCAACGCGGTATCTAGTGTTGATATGGTGTGTGTGTGTTTTCGTGTCCGTGTCCATGCACACTTGCGTGTGTGTTCTGTAGGGCATAATGGCGCTGGACTCTCCGTACACGGGGATAGTGGACTGGCGGGTGGTGGCCCTCAGGTACGGTAAGGACTTTGAGGAGGCAGGGGGAACCGTGACCACCGAGTTCGAGGCCGCCGACATCACAGCCGTCAGGGAAAGCACTACTACAAAGAGTTCAGAAGGTGAACGCCCTTTCTCATACACACACACGGGACTACAACAAGCGTTAATTGTACATAATTTGTGAATAATGGGAGTAGTTGATTGTTCTGTAAAATATTCAAAACAAAGACTGAAAAAAGGGTGTCTTAAGCCAAGTCGGCATGCCAAATATGTTTGCTTTGTGCACAACTCCAAGATATTAGTTTAAATATATACTTCCCCAAAGAAACCAGATTAATTTATTCAAATGATCCTGAAATTCAGCAACCATGTTATCTTTGTCTTTAAAAAAAAATTCTCATCCAAAGAAATCAATTGAACGATTAAGCTGGTAATTGGCATTAGTAACTAACGCACAAAACCACAGACATACACAAATACTGCAGAGCTACACAACGTCCTACAACTGTTAAATCCCTGGCATGTTTCTTTTTGTAGGTCTAAAATACCCAATTGCTATTAGAAGCTCCAAGGTCAGTCACTTGAGCGGTTGAGTCAAAGGCTTTTACATGACTTTCATGAGATTTGTTATGCATATGGTCTAATATCGTAATTGAAAATGTGCGTGTGTACTTGTGTCTGCAGGGAGACGAGGTCCACTGCCGCTACGTCCTGACATGTGGGGGTCTCTACTCGGACCGGCTGTCCCAGATCTCGGGGTGCAGTCCCGAACCCCGCATCGTGCCCTTCAGGGGGGACTACCTGGTGCTCAAGCCAGAGAAACGCTACCTGGTGAAGGGTAACATTTACCCTGTGAGTGGGTGGTTGTTAAACCTCGTTCTTTCTCTGTTGTCTTGCTATCCTTTCGAGGAAAGGGACATTGTGTTTACTTCTTGTGATCAGTATGAGTGATATATTATTTATAGTATAAAGAGTTTGGCTACTTATTTTAAAGTTCTCCTCGGGAGCAAAAACTCTCTTTTTTTATTAATTGCACCTACAGTAACTGTCTGACACACCTCATACAGCACATTTTTTTATTCCTCATTGACAGGTTCCAGACCCTCGTTTCCCTTTCCTGGGAGTGCACTTCACGCCCCGCATGGATGGCAGTGTGTGGCTGGGCCCCAATGCTGTCCTGGCCTTCAAGAGAGAGGGCTATGAACTCTTCGACCTCAATGTCAGGGACCTCACAGATGCCCTGTCCTTTAGGTACTGTGCTTAGTGTTGATATCCACTACTGGGATTTATCTGAAATGTCAAGCTAATATTTTCCAATTGCTAGATTTATTGGATTGAAGTGTTTTGTCATTTTGGTAATGTTGCAGGTATACATGCCCTGATATTTCTTTTGTGTGAAAGTCATGTGTGGAAAAAATAACTGGAGCAATGAAGGCAAGCATCAGCTTGTTTCTTACTCTTATTCACTAGTTCGCTCTCTGAGTGTTTGGTATGCAGTAAAGCATGTTTGGCATGGTGGCTGGCCTCGGTCCCGGGATGCTTTAAGCGGAGATCATCAGGATGAGTGCCGCTCGCACCCCCATTGTGTATATAGGGATGGTAGAGTGGGACCACTAGTGAAATTGAGGCGTTTGGGAAGGAGGTGGGACAATTTGAGATCCTTTGCGCAAGACGAGTAAATGGGTAGGAGGGATTAAACGAGAAGGCGGGAATCGTAAGGTAGCTGTCAATCACTCCTCAGGCTCCTCCTGAACTACATTTTAGGAAGCAACATTTAGTGACTTAACTGAAATGTCACCTTGTTCACCTTAACTGAAAGTTATCCCCGTCAAACAAATATAGGTCCCCTAATGGAAAACAGTTGTTAAGCTTTTTTTTTCACCAATTCAAACCTGTTTTACAACGGCAATTGGCAATATTAGAAGTCAATAGTGGAATCATTCACTCTCCCTCCCCGTCTGCCACTTGTCTGATGCAGAGGTCTGCAGAGGCTGGTCCTGAAGAACATCAGCTATGGCTTGGGGGAGATGTACCGAGGCGTGTTCATTGGCTCGCAGGTGAAGATCCTGCAGAAGTTCATACCGGAGCTCTCCCTCAGCGACGTGGTCAGGTAAGACCCCACCTGTCCCAGTCAAATTTCGCGCACACTTCTCAACCTTTTTTGAAGAAAAGCCCCCTTGGCATCATCACAAGCCTCCCAATGCCCCTTCACCTCATCATAAGGCTGACAACGCGCACCACCCCCTCCCCCTTCAGTATCAAAAAAATAAATGGACTAATGCCCCCCAATGGCAACTAAGCACCGCCCCCTCTCAGCTGTATCTTTCTCAACGCCCCCTTAGAGCTCTCCAACGCCCCCTGGGGGGTGTACCACCCCCGTTGAGAAACACTAATGTAAAGCAGAGAAGAACCGCACTCTGAGGAGGTCCCATTTTTAATCTTTATTTCCACCACGGCCCTTTCTCTCAGTCTGGCCCGAAACATCACGGGAATAAAGATGGATTAAAAATGTGAGTTCATCGGTGTGCGATTCTTCCTTGCCCTACAGGTAAGGCTCTGCTGTCCGCCAAGCAGGTGTCAAGAAGACACCCACAGCACCTCACCTTTTCATGAGTACCTGCCCGCAGCGCTTTCCATTCTCCCTTGATTACATTAGACATTGCAGATGACGCAACATCCTGAATTATTGATGGAGTCTCCCACTGGTCATGGAATTCCTGGAATATTTAATAGAGGACATTCAATAGAGGTTTTTTTCCATTCATGGAATTTGGCCATTTTGCATGTAGAGTCAGGGAATACTGCGATAATGTAATGTCAGAGTGTACTTAGTGTATCCTTGTTTTGTTCGTTTGTTCGTCCATCGTTTTTGCTTGCTCTGCAATGCTTCCAGTTCTAAAATATGCAACATTTATAATGCAAAATTTTCGAGTTCACACACAAAAATGTCTCGGTACAGTAAATGCAGAGGAATTTTGGCTGGCAATGGCGATTTGAAAGACAATCAAATCACAAGTTAATGACTAAGGAACTTTTTTAAAAATCCATTCAATATGTTTTACGGGATATTGTGGAATTTCTGTTTTGTGGTCAAAGACAGTTGTTGAAAAGTCGTGGAATGTAATGTCTGACTTGGGGTGGGAAGCCTATATTGAGCTGGTTTTGATGTTTTTAATTCCTGTATGATTTTGCTGCATTATGTGCATGTGTGTGTGTGTGTGTGTGTGTGTGTGTGTGTGTGTGTGTGTGTGTGTCTGTGTGTCTGTGTGTATGTCTGTTTGTCTGTGTGTGTCTGTGTGTGTGTGTGTGTGTGTGTGTGTGTGTGTGTATATGTGTGTGTGTCCGCTGCAGGGGTCCGTCGGGGGTGCGTGCCCAGGCGCTGGACGTGGAGGGCAACCTGGTGGACGACTTTGTGTTTGACGGGGGCTCGGGGGAGGTGGGCAGCCGGGTGCTGCACGTCCGCAACGCCCCCTCCCCCGCAGCCACCTCCTCCCTCGCCATCGCCGAGATGATTGCCAACGAGGTGGAGAGCAGGTTCACTCTCTAGCACCGACGGGTGTTACGGTCCATTCAGGTGCTATGGTAAATGCCAAATGCAGACATGGGAAGCAGACATGAACGTCCCCCTTGTGGTATTTTCCACTGAACAACTCGACGAAGAATACGTGTGGCCAAGACTGGATAATATCCCAGAGCACATGAAAAGCACATCAATCCCTGATCTTCATGACTTTGCCAGGACTTTGATGCAACCAGCTCTGAATCAGCTGATTGTAACGATTGTACTCAATACAGGTAGGCCAGTTAACTCTGTGAAGTCACCAGTGTTGGAAGGAATCTTGATTGAATTGATTGGCACCTCTGCTGTCCAACCCCAATAAAGACCAGCACTTTGATTGCAGTACTGCTGGACTTATTATTATTATTATTATTATTATTATTATTAATTAAGGAATAGAATGTGATGACCCAGTATGTTACTTGGGGGAAACACCTCGCCAAATGTGTCTTGACCATTTGCCAGGAAATTACCCAAAATTGTTACGTATATAGATATGGGTATCTAGCTGTATTGCAGACTATTTTGCCTTCTTTATTTGGACATCGCCTTTATTTGTCCCTCACCCGGACAACTGATCGGATGTGTCTTGCACACAGACACGTCTTTGACCATTGTGTCAAATGACACACACAGCCAGACATGTGTAAGAGTCTTACGGTAAGTCATACGAGACGGAGAGACTCCACTGTATACGTTTAACCTACGTGTAGTACCCATGTACTGGAAGCGGAGAAGGGGTGGAGGAAAGTCTGAGCACATAAGCAAGCAGCACGCATGTGTGTAGGGCCAGATTGAGATGGTCAGGGGCCCCTAGGCTACAGGTTGCTGTGGGGGCCCCTGGAAGGCAAACTTTGCAACAAAATTACATGGGCTGTGTCATAATTGCAAGATAATAATTAAATATATGCCTGCCAACTATGAAGAGGAGTATTTATACGATTTACAACTATACTTGACAAGACAGACAATTTTGGCAATTTTTGACTTTTGGCCAATCAGGGGCCACCTGGCAATGTGGGAGCCCCTAGGCTTCGGCCATATCTAGCCTGTGCATTGATCCGGCCCTGCGTGTGTGTCCCAATGAACTACAGTACACCACCAGGCCAGCATGGAGACACCGTATCTGTATGTTCCCTACAGAGCATCCCTACTGTAGATGAGGTCAGTCTGGTTGTTTCGTCCCCCCCACCATTTGCATAGTGGGCACCAGCCCAGCTTTCCATCAACATCAACCCACTGCTCTACTGACACCTGAACTGCACTTATCTCGGGCTCATTCTCTCTCTCTCTCTCTCCCTCCCTCTCTCTCTCTCTCTCTCTCTCTCTCTCTCTCTCTCTCTCCCTCTCTACTCGTTCTTTTTTCACTTTCTATCCTCCTATACTTACTGTACACTATAGCATCAACCCATTGCTCTATTGACACCTGAACTCCACGTATCTAGACCCTGCAGGAAGCAATTTGTGTTAAGAAATTGAACTTATTGAGTTTTTTTCACTAGTGCTCCTCCACTCTTTCTCTCTCTTTCTCTTGCTCTCGCTCAATCTTTTTTTATCTCTCTCCTCTATACCATCAACCTACTTACCTGATGACATCCGACCTCATCTTACCTACTGTAGTTCTCTCTCTCTCTCTCTCTCTCTCTCTCTCTCTCTCTCTCTCTCTCTCTCTCTCTCTCTCCCGCATAGGGACATCCTATATAGGGCGGTCCTGGCCTCCATTGACATCGCTGCCCTCCATATTGCTTTCATCTGTGGTGGGCCAATCCCATTACATGCGCATTACGTTACATTACATCTCACTGCCATGCTTGGAACCTCCAGATGCCCACTGGTCTGGACTAGTCTAGTGTGGTGTGGTGTGGTGGTGTCTGATATAGTCTCCCCTTCCCCTCTCCATGGGGCCCCTGAGGCACAGCCGATATCTGCCACCCCTGGACAGGAGCCAGCAGACAGACACCCATATGTCCTCCTACTTCTCCTCTTCCTCCTCTTTCGTCTATACATTGTTTATATGGGTTAGTTCTCCTGATGAAAGGAGGGAAAACGGGGGAGGTGGAGAGAGGAGGTGAAGAGGATGATCCCCATCATGATTGGGTTGTGACTGGGTTCTGACATACAATGTTGATGACAGGTGCTACAGGGGTTATAGAGCTTGAAAGTGACGTCACTTCCCCTGATTTCATGGGACCTCAACGGCGTTTTTAGCCAAAAATCGTAGCATGTAATCCAATGGCGGTATTAAATTGATATTTCGATCCCCTTCGAGTTGTGCCACGAGCTCCATATATGTTGTTTCTGATATTTTTGTTACATTTTTTGTACGAGCCCCCAAACTTTTTAGAAAGCTGTGTTTCTTCACATTTTTCATGCAGACGGCCTCAGAACAAAACATTAATACTTCTGCATGAATAATCTTTATCTAGCCTCTAAAACAGCATATTTCTAGCCCAGTGCATTTAATGACTGAGATCAGAAGATATTTACTCGCTACCATGTTGTTAGATGGTCAGCTTAGGTCCCGTGAAATGCGGAACTAAGAGGCGGGACTTTCAAGCTCTATGGTTAATACGATCCCAGAACTTAATGGACTCTAACAACTATATTATTGGTTAGGCGCTGAAACAACAGCCCCACTCTCACCACCACCAGCCAGACTTTTTTTTGCTATTGGGTGCATTTTGAGCTGAAATGTTTAGCACTAACTTGTTACAACATGCCTTGTACATGTGACTATATACTAATGTCCTACATGTGACATTCAGGGACGTTTCTGCCAATTGTTTCTTCACATTTGACTTCCTGCCTTTTACCAAACCTAAGGTACTGCTGTGAGATGGTCTTCTGGTTTTTAATTATGACGTTTAAACATCTTGAGATGGGATTAATGGTTAGTTCTTTTCAGAATGCACATTGCTGTGTGTGAATCATGAATGGATGTTCTCACAATTGTCAATCTAGCGTTTGACCCGGGACAAATTGCAATAGTAATAATTCCATGTTTTTTTGTAATCCCTAGGTATGTCTAAATAACATATTAAAAATCTACAGCTTTATATTTAGTGGAACATACTTTTTTTTCAAGGTCAAAGTTGGAGATTTCCCATTAATTTCCCCATAGGGAGACAATATAGGAGATACTAGGGGACTAGGCTAAAATTTTAAACAATAAGATATCAATTTGAAACTTTCACAGTAACTTACTAAAGCACTAAAACAACGATTTTTTGTATTGCAAGTTGTCTGAAATATGATGATTAAATGTGCAAATGAGATCACATTTACTTAAATATGTGATCAATTATGCAACAACGGGCAAAACATAAAACAAATAGCAAAAGTAATGATTTGCACTTTTTATTGATACTTAATCCACCCTACATCACATATGAAAAATCTACCTTCATCACTTTAGTGGAACATACTTTTTTGAAGGTCAGAAGTAGCAGATTTCCAATGCATTTTACCATTCAGTGGGTAAAATCGGATACTTTTGACCTTGGGAAAGGTATGTTCCACTGAATTGATGAAAGATAGATTTTTAGAAAGGTAGATTTTTAATATGTGATACAGAGGGGTTGAAGGATGAATGTAATGTATGAACCTTTACTATTGCAATTTGTTTTATGCTTGGTCTGTTACCACAGATTTTATCACATACTTTAGTACATATGACCTCATTTGCTTATTTCATCATCATATTCCATATTCCATATTACCAACTGTGAAAGTTTCAAATGAATATGCCGTAGTTTAAAATTTTACCCTATTCACCTTTTATTTCATATATTCTCTCCCTATGGAGAAATGAATGGGAAATCTGCCAACTTCGACCTAAAAAAAAGTATGTTCCACTAAATATAAAGCTGTAGATTTTTAATATGTGATACAAGGGGATTTAAGGATCACTTAAAAGTAGGAACCATTACTATGGCAATTCGTCCCGGGTTTGGGCCTTTTTAGAGCTAGATTGACTGCCTTGGCACTGGTCAGTCATCTGTGGTAAACTGAACAAAATCATGTTAAAAAAAAAATGGAAAAAAAATCATGTGTACTTTCAAATGTGAATTTTCTGAAAGAATTAAACTCATTCTTTGTGTTAGACGTAAAAAAAAAAATCATTATTGGCCTTTCAAATTTGAAGATGCCTCTTTGTACACATTGTAACATTTATGGCAACTACAAAAGGCGGTATACATTTTTTTCCAGAGAGATCTACTCTGTAGATGACGTCCACAATGCATTAATAATAATTGCATTGAATTTCAATGTCTGTCATTTACATTCTTGAAATTTTGGTCAGGTATGAATAGACATGCTGGGTGACATATGATGGCTGGGGAAAAATATTTAGGCCTACATACTGAGATGTTGTTATATACTTTTCTTATTGTAGTTCGGATACAGACTTCTGTTTGGAGGAGCAGTGTACAGTATATTGTACTGTTGAAACTGCTTGTATTGATTCACACTTGACTATTTGTATCATGTTACAAATAAACAGTGCAATAATGAAAAAAAATACTGTGTATGATAACTTTTCAAGTTTTGTATGAATTAGCTTAAAAGTATTATTTAGTTTATAGTATTTCGATTTTGCCTTAGGCTCTGTGTTGGACCAAAGTCATTTTAATGTTTTTAATGTATTATCCCAATTGCTGTGATGTAACCCATAAACAGATTTTAGCCATCAGTTGTCTTAAGCTGATGCTCTAATGTAGCCTATCATATCATATCATATAGCCTAAGCCTACCATATATGGCACAGAAGAGAAAACAATGGAATTTTGTTAATCAGTTTGCCAATACAGAACCAATAAGACGTAATAAGATGGTAGGCCTATCAAAGGAAATACATTGAAAATATAAAATTAAAGTGACAGTATGTTTCCCCCTCCCCCTTATATTTTTTAATTCTGGCAGAGCAGGAAGTGAGCAGCATGAGCTGCCCTGAGCATAGAAAAGGTGGAACCGAGCAGTCAAATAAACTGGACTGTCCTATTGGAAGGCTCTGAGCTGGTCCATCCCAGAGGATATGAAGGTGTGCTATCCTCCAGTCCAAGGCCAGCAACTACATCTGTTCCAAAGAAGACAGCTCTCCTTCCCTCTCCCATTCAGACATTCAGAACAAGTCTCAAAATCGAACTATTCATTATGACTGGGAAAATTGCACTTTTCATAGAATACATGAAAAGGGGATCTTCTCCTTTGTTCATTTTAAAGGATAACTTCTGCCAATTTCAATATGCTGTTGTAGCATAAATAAAAAAATCTAGAGTGAGCATTACAACTGCATGTCGAAATTGGCAGAGGTTACCCTTTAAGCAGCAAAACTTACTTTACTTTAGTTGTACATCCTGTTCCCAAATTATTGTAAGTGCTTCGGATAAACGCATCAGCTACTCAAAGTGTAGGGCTAATGCAATGTAAATGATGATTCAGTTTAATACAGTATTAAATGGAGAGAGGTGTCTTGTCTTATTATCGCAGTGTGTGTGTGTGTGTGTATTTATAGTAGATGTCAATGTCTTATGTGTATGTTTAGTTGGTAACACTTTACTTGACGCCGGTGTCATAAGCATGTCATTACAGTGTCGTAATAGTGTCATAAGACAGTCACAGATAAATCATGAGCATTATGTCCATGTCATAAACATTTGGGTTTCTTTACCATAACCGAATGTAACTTAAAGCCAACAGTCATACAATGTTTATGACACGGACATAATGTTTATGACGCGCATAACTGTGCCATGACACTGTTATGACACTGTAATGACATGCCTATGACACCGTCGTCAAGTAGGGTGAACTAAGGTAATTTGGGACATCAGCCAAATTGGGACAAATAAGGTTTTGGGTTGTTTTCTTTCTAAATATTAGCAGCCAATCACAAAATGGGATGTAATATTGTTACTGCAACTGTCATGTATAAGGAACAATAATTTTATTTGGTGTTAAGTATCATAAAAGAAATGAGCAAAGGTTTGAAGTGACAGTGGATCCAACACTTGTCAGTTTAGCTAGCTGACATGTCGATTATGCTATCAGATCATAAGGATATTATGGCTGAATTAGTGATTATATGGTACAAAATATGATTGAAATATATGTTGTTTTACTAAAGGTTTAACTCAATATCAAAACATTTACACATTTGTCTTTACTTTATTAAGGAGACATACTTTTAGTAAGTATAGTGAAGTGAGCTAATTTGGGACAATATTTTAAGCTAAAATGGGACAGTTTTCTCATAGCAACAGAATGGGCTTCTGTTAGCTGTTAGCATAACATATTAGCACGCCATAGGCCTGTATTGTAATATGCATCCCACATGCTAATGGCCATGGCCACAGTCACACATGCCATACTCCTTCAATATTCTCTTGAAATGGAAATGTTTCAGGGATGTTATATCATTTTTTAAATAGTTAAGATCCTAGTCTACTGTTAACAAGAGAAAAACGATATTATTCTTCAGTTTGTGCAAAAATAATGATAATCAAACAGACTGTCCCATTTTACATTAAAGGGTGTCCCAAATTGCCATAGCATTTTCTCACAACGAAGTTGGTGTCTCACTGTCTTTAAATGTTAATATATTATAAAATATCATACTTCAAAAACTAATTCCTACATGGAAATGTACCCAAGACCCATATGAAGACATACAATTACTAAATGTTGGTGTATTTTAAACTTAAAGTGGGTTTTTTTTGCGATCTACCAAAAGTGTCCCAATTTACCATAGTTCACCCTAAAGTGTTACCGTTTAGTTTAACTGCACATTGGAGACGGGTCAAACGCAATTTCAAACTTCTGCGCTAACCCTGTTACATAGATTTTTGATAATAAAGTACACTTGACTTGACATAGGAAGGACTTGAGCGACTGCAGTGGTCTCATCAGAAGGGCTTTATGTGCCAGGCCCTTTAACTAATATGGTAGTTTAACTGGGCTGACTCTTCATAACGCGAATTTCATGATCAGAGTTTTTCCTTAACTTTTGTATGTAGGCCTACAGTCAGTCAGTCATTGATGTCCTCTGAGGTTTTCCATTCTAATCACGTGCACTTTCAACAGTGCTGCTGGGGGCTGGGGCAAAGATGTGATACAGACTATTCACCACTGGATGGCAATATTGTAAATGTAGTGCAATGCAAGACGATGTATATAAGGTTTATCATTTATGAGCCTGTACTGTCAAAAGGGCAATAACAATTAAACGAGATTGAGAGATCTTATTAAACCAAAATAATTTTACAATAATAATAGACTAGTGCAATTTGAACCTACCCCCCCTCCCCCGTCGGGCTGCCTGCCTTGTGTTTACCCCCACACGACACTAGGAGGCGTAGGACACTATCACCAGAGCGAGAGCCGTAGCCTACCTTCTCGCACCTCTGTTCTTGTAAGCCTTTAATTGACCTAATTTATCAAAATAGTGTTTTTGTCCTTACAAAAAACACGTTTCATCTTTTGCTTTTGGCATGTAGGCCTTAATAGCCAAGTTCATTTTTTAACATATTGACATTAAGCCTATTATATTTAGCCAAAGAGCGAGAAACACATAATACTGCAACATTAAGAATGCTTTATTTATAAATGATGCTCTGAAATTTGTGAAATTGAGCTCTCTGTCAAAACACAACAGGAAGCTTAATGCGCTAAATTCACAACGATGGTGTAACTGCATGCAAAAGCTGTGGATGACTTTGGGCTCTGCTATTCACACTCTCAGCCAGCCAGGAGGAGGCCAACAGGCGAACCCTCCCTCCCTGTACGTTACGCAGATGCGGAAAGTGAGACGACGCATCGAGAGCAAGTGAGGAGCCGAGATTATTTCAAACATGGACACGGACGCTGAACGGGAGAGTTGAATCGCGACTTCCACTAACAAAAACAACGCCAGCGTTCCTGTGCCACCCCCAAGAACGTTTTCAAGGGATTTAACTTCGAATTGTGTTTCGGAGACTTTTTCGCCATGAAGAGTGCTGTCGACAGCAACGGAAAAGATGACAATTTCCTTCATAAACAGAAGTAAAGAAACTCTAACTCTGGAATTGAATGAAGGATCTTCTTGTGCCACAACACGGATCCCTGTGCATCAAGGCCAAAGATACAGCCAGCGCATACAGATGTGCTTCTAGACAGTTGGGTTTATCCGACCTGCTAAATACAACTCCCGACGACTAAGATGCATGTTAATCTTCTCCTTTAGTGTAGAGTCAATGACACCTCGCACAAAATAAGCAAATATTTTTGCCTTGCCAGATTGCTATCAGTTAGCTGCTTAGCTCGCTAACATTAGCCGCCGCTGTTTGTCGCGGGTGAAAAAAAGGCTGTCAACTGGCTAGTGCGGCTAACGATAGCTTCAATGCTAGCTCGAGGCTCGATTACAAAAAAAGTGTAGCAGCAAGTTGCTATTCGGTTCGGTGTGACTTTAATGAATAAAAAGCGTTCAAATGAGCTTAAAACTTGTATGCAGCTCCCAGTCGTTCGACAGATGGCATAAAAGCATAGTTTATTCCATTATCGCACCCCTAATTGGTCTGCTGTGCTTTGGCTTGGTGTCCTAACTAGTCCTCTTCGCTAGCTAGCAAGTTTACTTTCGCCGTGCCTGGACCGACCCACCCACTAGGAGTTTGGGGCCGATGCGGACAGATCAGCCGGGATCACGGCATCGCGACGAGCCGCAGCAGGCATGCAGCCCCAACAGATCTACGACTTTTCCAGCGAGGAGAACAGTCACAAATGGCGAGGCCTCTTTGTGCCTGCGCTGCGAAAGGTAATTGCAAGAGATGAACACCAAAACATTCCCTAATTTTGGCTCTCATCTACGCTCAACAGCACTGATTGTTTTTATGCCTTAATTGAGCTGACGTTACAGACATGCTTTAGGTCTGGAAGCTGCTGATATGGTTAACAGTGTGTTTGTTTGTGTGTGTGTGTTTGTGGACACAGCCAAATAAATGCTGCTGCACAACGGTTGACACGAAGAACAGCCGCGTTATGGGAAAGCGTCGCACACTTTGTGTGTGTGCCGTAAACCGCAATGTAAACAAATCGTGTGGTCTGAAAGATAGGGGAAGACCATAGTAAAGAAACCGCTTCACCACCATGAAATATGCAAATGCTCGGCATCGGCATCTATGGCACCAGTCACCTGTGCATTGGTCAGTCTACTCAGCGGATGCCCCCGGCTGATTCTTGTTTTTGTGTTCACCAGTGACGTCCTCTGACCAAGGCAACATGTTGAGGCGGCCTATGACCCATGCATGCTTCAATACAAGCGCTGGTTTGTTTGCGTATATTGTCTGAGTAAGAGGAGGGTGTCTTACTATTAAGTTTATGATGCCCTGATACCCAGACTGGTGATGCATGTTTACAAGGAAGTGTAGCATATGTTTTATGGTCTTCGTGTGGTGAAGTGTGTTGACTTGCTGCTGCTACGGTGTGTGTGTGTGTGTAAATGTCTCCTATCTGTAAGCTTACTCCTTTGAGGAAGTTGGCAGAAAAAATACAAAGATTTGTCCCATGACATCATTGTATTGTCGTAAGCAAATGGGGATTCTCAAGTCAAGTGCAAAAATAAAACCAACCCACAACATAGGCAGTGAGACTGTCAGATCAGTGTGACACATGAACATGTCATTTCCATCACGAGTCCCTGCTTGACATGGGACCTGAACCAACATGACTTCTCTCTCTCTCTCTCTCTCTCTCTCTCTCTCTCTCTCTCTCTCTCTCTCTCTCTCTCTCTCTCTCTCTCTCTCTCTCAGATAGATCTTTGTATGCTGTATTCTGTATGTATCTTGTTGTTTATGCTGTGCTATTGCTAATGTGTGCATAGCAGAAAGACCACCAATAATCTTGTGTGCGTGCGTGCGTTACAATGTATCCACAGAGATGTGAAATTATTCTAATTATTATCTAATTTAGCACAGATGGAAGGCAGGCTACACAGCGATGCATCATGCGGCAACAGGGATTCCACAAATCAGTACATTTAAATGCCATATAATTTTCCCATAATGGCAAATGTAGAAAAAGAAAAGTATATTCAGAGGTATAATAAAGTACATTGAGGTCCCTTAACTCAGAAGAACATGAAAACAGAGACGTCTTAGTTTCTACCTTTGGATTTGTGGACGAGTGAAACTACCTTGGAGAGCAGAGTGAGTGGAGTGGCATAAGCACACAAGTAGTTAAGTGAAAGCCCAACTGGGAAACTCCAACTCCCATTGTCATTGTGACACAGCACTCCACAGCACACAAGTGCACACTGCAGTCAATGAAATTGCATTTATGCCTCACCCATACCCTTGCAAGGGGGCAGACCCCGATGGTGCCCGAAAGGGAGCAGTGCGGCGGGATGGTACCATGCTCAGGGTATCTCAGTCATGGAGGAGGATGGGCGAGAGCACTACTCCCCCCTGGAGGGTTGGGAGTCGAACCAGCAACCTTTTTGGGCTACAAGTCTGACGCCCTAACCGTGTACCCATGACTGATCATGTCCTCTTTTGTAAGGTGCTTTGGATTAAAAATAGAAAAGTCTGCTAAATGCAACATGATGGACAGTAGGCCTACAACTTAAACAATGTCTTCAGGCATACTTTAAAAAGTATTTTGAAGAGAATCATCAGCAGGAATTATGTAAATCCTGGTAATTCACAGGGTACGGAGAAGGATGACAATTTCACAGAGTTAACTCGAGACCATGTCAGTTTGCCTTTTCTAGGGATGCACCGGCTCCCGATACTGCTCATTATACTCGTACTCGTACTCGTCAAGCACTTGCCGATACCAGCTATGAGTACTACTATTACTCAAAACAATGCAAAATCTTGTCATGTTCTGTGGACTTGAAATCAGCATGGAAAAAAGTGCTACCTCATACATTTACTAACATTTAAATTGACATGGAAATGGACAATAAAAATATCACAGGTGAAAAAAACAAGGCCATGCATTTATTTTCATTGTATTTTGGTGGTAAAAGGTATCGGTATCGGTACTCGTATCGGCAAGTACACACATTAATGTATTCATACTTGTATCTGTTTTCAAAAAAGTGGTATCGGTGCATCCCTAGCCTTTTCCCTAATTTGCATGATGGGGAAGCGTTGTTTCTATCTGTCTGTCTGTCTGGTCCATCTGCCACTTGTGGTTTTAAAGTTATACTGTACCATTTCTGAAAGCAAGCTCATTGTACAAGTTCCCTTCAGTTTAATGATTGAGTGTCACCTTTCTCCTATACTTCCTATACTTCTACCTTCAAGCGATGTAGTTGAATTTCATAGCTTGTCCCATAAAATGCAATGATGATTGCTAGCTTGGAACTAGAATTAACATCACCAGACTATGAGAACGGCTGCAAGAACAGAAGAAAGGTCAATTTCAGTCATTTATCTGAATTAACTTATTAATGAACTTATTTCCAGAAATGGTGCAGTATCGCTTCAAATGTTGTACATGGATGATGCAGTGTGGTGAAACTCAACATGTTTTTCAAATGATAATCAATATGTGTCAATGCATCGATCCTACGGCCGGCGATTGCATCGAATCGTATCGTGGGGCATTCTTAAGTATCGGAACTAATCAAATCGCTGGCCCCTGTCCAATGCCCTAGCTCCATAACATAATAGAACTGGAAAAGTAATTGGAAAAAAATCAAATCGCATCGGGGGCATTTTTAGGTATCGAATGTAATCGAATCGCTGCCTTAAGAAATCGATATCGAATCGAATCGTATCGTCATGGTCCTGGAGGCTGTGATTTACACCCCTAAGCATCACTAGCTGATGATGTCTGGGAGATATTTGGCACGGATGCTCCTGCCAGCACTTTCTGATGGTTTTAACAACTAAAAACATCTCCAAGAAACGTTGACGTCATAGCAGAGGGTGTCAACAACCCCAATCATTACCCAGTAGCAGACATGTGGACTCGAGTCCAGTGACTTGGACTCGAGTCTGACTCGAGTCAGCGGTGTGAAGACTTGCGACTTGAAATTTCAAGATCAGAAAGGACTTGCGACTCGACTCGACTTGCACGCCTTTGACTCGGGACTCGACTTGGACTTGACAGTTGTAACTTTCAATGACTTGGCGTGACTTGCCATGTTGGGTCTAAAAAAAAGTCCAAGTCCAACCCTTGTTTTCAGAATGCAACAGCCCGCCCACATTCTTTGTTTGAGTCACGTCATTGTCCTAAGCGGTGCTATGCCATCATTGGCGGCCAGATGCGGCCGGACGCGGCTGGCCTGGACGCAGCGACTAGCGGCAACACTGAAACACCATTTGCGAGTCTCCAGAACAAACATAGCCTACATTTTAAACCATCGCGGAAGTTAATTTATCTCCCTCTCAGCCCCAACTCATTTTGCATTATTAATAGGGTAGGCTATGGAAGTTTGCACTGTGATCAACAAATATTTTCTATCAATGTTGTAGGAAGTGTGTGTGGTGGGGCGCTGTGATGTGCA
This sequence comes from Engraulis encrasicolus, assembly GCF_034702125.1. Taxonomy (NCBI): domain Eukaryota; kingdom Metazoa; phylum Chordata; class Actinopteri; order Clupeiformes; family Engraulidae; genus Engraulis; species Engraulis encrasicolus. Next base: position 38,526,388 of record NC_085875.1, read on the forward strand.
ACACGCCTCTGTAGGCTACACACGTGAAGCTCTCGCTCTCTCGCCCCTCGCATACGACAGAAATTCAGTGAGAACCAAGCTGTCTAAATATTTTAGCTAAATGGTGATGGACATTGATTGTAGAACATTAGGCTATTTAAGCAGTTGAAATAATTAAAAAAAACCACACACTGCTGACATAACCGAACCACAGGACTTAATCTATTGATTTTTTATAAAAGAGTACGCCTATCCGTTTTGCTTTCCCTGTCCTTTATGAATGCGCTTGCCTTCAGCCCCCGAAGGCTGTTACATTATGTTCCGCTCCCACACACTATGTTTGCGAGTCAGTCAAGTGAAGTGCAGCCTTGCGAATAATTTCCACCATCGCGGACAAAACCACGTTATGATGGATATGTGGCGAGGTAAACGTTACGAATATGGCCTGCTTTTAAGTTTCCCCCAACCCAGGATGTGACCGTAGGCTATGGCTTGATATCCCAGGGCTATTTCACGACCACAACTCCACGCGCTGAAAATGCATGCTCGCGCTTCTCAGTCTAGAAAGAGTAACCTCTTGGTAACATTCTTTGCATTGACCAGCCACCATCGGTTGAGTATTAGAATTAATACAAAAATACACGTTTATACATGTCTTAGTCTTCCAGCATGCAATCGAAAATATGCGAGCAGAGTTGGTCTTGCATCCATCAAAAGAGCTCCACCGGTTGCCTACTTTAGATGCTGGGTGAATGGTTCCAAAGGGAAATAATTTAGCCTATAGCCTATTCATGACAGTCTTGCAAAGAGACAAGACAAACGACCAAAATTGTCAAATAATTGGTCAAGGCGCGAGATGAGGAATACTTCATGGCTATTGGAAAAACTTTGAAGAAACTAAGCGCACGCAACACTGCTTCCCGCGAAGCTTGCGCTTGAGGGCTATAAACAAGATATGCGCCCCGAACCTCACTGCTTGTTGTTCGATGACTTGAATCGAAACATTTATAAGGACATCAGCGCTATCTTTGATTCATGGAATAGCCTACCGCCTCAGGCAGCTGAAAGCAGAGTAGCAGTGTCCCATGTGTCAAATGGTAAGATAATGCCATACATGTTCCTTGAAAGTTTTAAAACTCAGCCTTGACACACTATCATGTCAGCCACATCAGTTCAAACGCAATCTTTAATGCAGCCTATCGTGAAGTTTAAATGTAATGCGAGGTAGAGGTTGCAAGCTACTGCTGAGCAGCGCAAGACATGGACATGGGTCAGCTCCCGTGGATAAAAAGCATGTTCCCTCTCGCGTGCTGCTCCCAGTCCTTGCGCACGCGAACCTTGTATATCGTGGTGTCGACACAGCTTTATCTTATGTTTCTCACAGTTCGAACTACATGCTTTGTTTGGTATTTTGGGGAGTTTGGAGTCGCAATTACCGCTGCTTGGAAATGACACGTTAGAGCTACACGACGCCAGCACTGGAGAACTGGGATGTAACCCTGTTTTCCAAATTAACAAAAATAGGAAACATAGAAGCAGAACTTTGTTTGGCTACAATATATGACCTGGACGGTGAACTTAATCTTTTTGAAGAGGCATGAACAGCATACAAGTGCCTTTGTGGGGGAGGAGAGGGCGATTGGGGAGAACAGGGAGACGAGAGCATGGCGCGAGGCGCATATTCGTTCGGGAAAATGAGAGCGAAATGTTGGATAGGACATTACACACCTTCCTTCTTCCTACACTGTAGAAGCGCAGAACAAGGTTACCTCGTTGCCATAACTGACATTCTGCAGCGCTAACGCCATGTTTAATTGACAGCGTGCTGGCGAATAGTCTAGTAGCCTAATATAATTAACAAGACATGGATTAATGACTGCAAACGAAGTTCTAGTTAACTTGGACTGTGACGCAGTAAAAATGGTTGGTGATGGGCCATTGCGGCGAGAATGTGAGGGGGAAAGCGACAATGCCGATATCAGCTTCAACAATAGTAGAGTAGTAGAGTAACTTTATTGATCCCCAGGGGGGAAATTCAGGAAATTCATCATTACTTTACCAGGAATTTAATCCAACAAATAGGCCTACTTTGTCCTCATTTCTTAGCCCATATGGACTAGTGTCTACTAGGCTAAATACTGTTGGGCACGTAGCCTACAGCAGACTATATAGCCTAGTGCTGCACCATGCATGTGCTCATTGGTGGGTTCACAGTTATGACACTGTCAATGCTCAGCTTTTGGGTTCACAGATAATGGGATGAAGTGAACATCATGGACCAGCTGAGACAGGGCTGCCTGCTGAGCTGTGCTGTTAACTCATCATCCTGTCTCACATGTGTAGCCCCACCCCCCATACACACACACACACACACACACACACACACACACACACACACACACACACACACACTGGGCTCAATTTTTAAAAAAAGAAATTGATTACCCCTGCTGTATGTCATATCTTGATGAGAATGGTGAGCTTAATATGGTACCTTAGGGAAAATGACGTATTTTAAAGCCAAACCAAAATGTTTACATTAGTCGAGTATTACACTACAGTAAAGAGAGGGGGGAGGGTGGGTAGCACCTGTAAGACATGAATAGGTTACTACTTTCACCCTTGGCCTTTGTGGGTAAATTCAAACAGTACGCTGAAAGTGTGAATCCGCGTTTTCAGGTCGGAAGTGTAATATGCCCCCCTAATGTCTTGACAAAACCTTCCAGCCAAAGCTGTCAGCGGCCCTGCCTGTGCTCCTAGTGAAAAAGTTAACCATAGTCCTGTCCTTAGCGTTATGATGCTAGAGTCTGTATAACTTAAAACCTTGACTAGATATGACCGGCCCACCACCAAGACCAGGGTGGAGTAGTGGAATAGGTTTATGCCATCAGATGATGGAACGGACACACACACATACGCACACATTCTTGCAACAGGACTATTTGCCCACTGGACAGTAAATATTTGGCATATGGTTGCTCCTTTGTTTAAGTACAAATTCACATGAAATGTATTTCTATGTGAAAAAAAATATGAAATTAAATGTCATTTTAGCCTACATACACAGCACAAGCAGTAGTTTGGTTTAGACTGATTTCTCAGCAACTGTTTTAGTAATTGTCATCTTTTTACTCAGGTCTCATTATTATACTAATGAATTTATGATCGAAATTGTGATTGCAAATAGAAAATCCCTTTGTGACTTGTTAAGGACTTGAAAAAAAATGAGACTTGGACTTGGACTTGACTTGGCTGGGGTACGACTTGGACTTGGACTTGACTTGGTCAGATGTGTCTTGACTTGTGACTTGACTCGGACTTGAGTGGAAAGACTCGAGACTTACTTGTGACTTGCACATTAGTGACTTGGTCACACCTCTGCCCAGTAGTACATCTCTCTCTCTGACACACACACACACACACACACACACACTCATACTCACTCTCTTTCTCTCTCCATCACTCTGTACAGTCTTTCACACGCCTGTCTGTCTGTCACAAGTCTTTCTTTCTGCCTTTTCAGTCTTTCCCATGTCACAACACACCCACCCACCATTCGTGTCCTTTTTCGCTCTCTCTCTGTCTCTCTGTCTCTCTGTCTCTCTGTCTCTGTCTCTCTCTCTCTCTCTCTCTCTCTCTCTCTCTCTCTCTCTCTCTCTCTCTCCTCCCTCTGTTATTCTGCCTCCCTGTCTGTCTGCCCCCCATTTCGAACCTGTGACCCATGCGCACAGTCAGTGCAGCTGAGCTAACAATGCTCCCTCTGTGGCCGCTCCACTCTCCCTCTCATAATTCTCCATCTCCATGTATTTTTATGCCCTCAGTCTCTCTGGCCCGAGGGGGCTCGCTTGCTTCATTTTCACTTTCTCTCTCTGTCTTTCTTTTTCTTTCTTTCTTTCTTTCTTTCTTTCTTTCTTTCTTTCTTTCTTTCTTTCTTTCTTGCTGTGGCTCTTGCACTCTCTCTATCTCTGTTTTGCGCTCTCTCTCTACTGTTTTATTTTTTCTAATGTGCTGTCCCTCTCTCAAGACTTTCTCTCTCGCCGTCTCACTCTTTCTCCAAGTTGTTATTGTTTATTTGTGCTTCTCGTTCTCTCTGTCTTTCTGTCTCGGTCTCTCTGTCTCTGTCTCTGTCTCTCTCTCTCTCTCTCTCTCTCTCTCTCTCTCTGTTGTTTTTATCCCTTCATTCTTCCCTCTCTCTATGTCTCCCGCTCTCGCTTTCTGCCTCTCTCTATCCATGTGTGTTTGTGTCCTCTGTTTCTCTCTCCCTCTCTTGTTGTCTCTGTTTCTGCCTCTCCCTCTCTTTTCTCTCTTGCCATGTGTTTGTCTGTCTGTTTCGTTGCCTTTCTTGGTGTCTCTATATCTGTCACTGGCACTCTTCCTCACTCTTTTTCCTTCTCTCATGGATTCTCTCTCTCTCCATGTATGCCTCTCTTGGCATCTGTTTTTCTCTCTGTGTCATTCTCTGTATCCCTTTTTCTTGTCTTGACAACCCAAAATGTTTTGTCGGTCATTAATGTAGTCTTTCCTTGTGGTGTCTTCTCTAGATTTTTTGCCTTCTCTTTTACCATTAATCCATTTCTTAATTGTTAAATATGCAGATGCATACGCATACACACAAACACACATTTGCATATAGATGCATGAACACAGACGCATTCACACACAGATACATGTGTATACATAGACATACGCATACACACACACACACACACAGACGCAAGCACGCTCAAACCTAACGCTTTCTGATGTCCCTGCCTGTTAATAGTGTGTATGTCTGTTGTGTGTGTGTGTGTGTGTGTGTGTGTGTGTGTGTGTGTGTGTGCCTGTGTGGAATTTTGGCGGAACACAAAGTTATCATGTTCAGGACGATGCCGGGAGTGGACAGTCCAAAAATCAATTCTATCAAGTATCAATGACAAAATTCTAAATGTAAATTTGTAAAGGCATTTCCCACAGACATTTTCCATCAGATTTCCCATCATATTTGGGAACTGTATTTTGTATTCAAAATGTAAGGGCACTCTGACATTAAATGACAGAAAAGGAGAAAAGGTCTCAAAAATGGCTTTGGGACAAAATCACCCCCTACATCAGTCCCCAAAATGAACCATGTGGACACTTGATGACTTGAAAGAGCTTCTTCTAACCCTATGTCCTAAAACGCTTTATCAAACATTTAAATGAAGAAACATTTTGTTTTTAGCTGTTCTTCACAATAATCTACACATAAACGGATGTGCACAGAGAGACGTGTACGCACAGACGCATACACACATACTGTACATATGCACACAGACGATAATGCTTTCAGAGACATTTTACTTGGCCATAAGTCCTCCTCAGCGATTTGGCTGGTACTCATCTTGAGTGTGAAGAGTAAGATGTGTGAGTTTTCTCACTGTAAACAGTCTGCGCATTGGACCAATCTAGCTGCCTACTGTCACACAGGCACACACACACACACACACACACACACACACACACACACACACACACACACACACACACACACACACACACACACACACACACACACAACAGACATACACACTATTAACAGGCAGGCACACACATAGGCCTGTAGACAAGCACACAGGCAGACACACACACACACACACACACACACACACACACACACACACACTGCCAGAGAAGCCCCTGCGCATGTCTTATTCAGGAGGAGCTAAGAGCCCCTGCCATGACATCATCACACAAGCGCCGACCCCTCTAGAATGCTCATCTCAACCCCCCAGCCCCCCATCTGTCTCTTCTCTATCTGTCTATCTCTCTCTCTCTTTCTCTCTCTCTCTCTCTCTCTCTCTCTCTCTCTCTCTCTCTCTCTCTCTCTCTCTCTCTCTCTCTCTCTCCGTCTCTGCTTTCCATTCATTTTGCCCCTTATGCATGTTCCTCTGTATCTTTCCTCTTCTTCGTAGGTCCTCTTTGTCTGTCGTTTTCTCTATCTCTCTCCAACTTTCACTGATGTTGCTTATGCTTGTTGAGTCCACTTGTGAAAAGCTGTTTTTTTACACTTCAAATGATCTGTGCGGGGTGCAATGTAATGGACCTCGTTCATTGTGTCCCATTCACAAGGCATTCTGGGGCATAGCACCGCAGAATGAAAACTGAGCACCACAAATTGATGCCACCTATTTCAACGGAGAGCAACACCTGTGCACATGTCAATGGGCGTAGGCATGTACGGTAACGCTGCCATACCCCTCTTGACTTGGTCCCTCTGAAATAGGCGTCAAACAAAAGGTTGATATTTCATTTTCCATGTCCTCTCAATACAGTCCTTAGAGCCAACCCTTCAGCTAAGTTATTCATTCATTGTGCAATTGTCTTAGCAGTAGGCCTACATGCACCTGATGAGCTGGTTGTAAAAGATAGGCCCACCCGTCTGGCTGGAGCAGCACAGAGACGCATGTGAAGTGTTTCACAACCTAGTCAGGATCAGGATGGCATAATCTTAACACCACTTAGTATGGTGATGCACAGGCATTACTGAAGCCACTGTTGCATGTGAAACAAACTACAGATGCCAACTAACTGAGTTTGGCAGTAGAATGGTAAAAACCCTCCCGAAGCCTCATACAGATGTGCTAGCGACTGAGCTAGTTGGCGTGTAGCGTGTACTTGTAGCTTGCTGGTTATTTAACTGAGCTAATGATCGGTAACGTTTACCTCTCTGGTTAGTGTAGCGGTTGAGCTAGTGAGTTTAAAATTTGGCTTGCTGGTCAGTATAGCGCAGTGTTTTTCAACACTGGAGTCAGACTCAGGACCCCATTTGGGGTCACCTTGAATTCAAATGGAGTCGCCTGAAATGTCTGAAAGTGTGCAAAAAAAAGAATACTGATAAATATTACTAATTCAAATAACACAACGATTCAATATTCTCTTTGAAGAAGCACCATTTACAATCTTAGACTGTCATACGTCTATAGGTCTAATACCCTACAACGTATGTAGCTCAGTTATGTTTTCATTTTTCTTGTGAAAAATGTGAATGGGGTCCCCAGAAATTTGGGATGTCAACATGGGGTCCCATGCCAAAAAAGGTTGGGAACCACTGGTACAGCGAATGAGCTAATGAGCGTTTAGCTCGGTGGTTAGTGCGTCTGCCTCTCATCCCTGGTGTTTGCTAGGAGGTCGCAAGTTCGAGCCCTGAGTGGCAGGCTGCGCTGCATGACCTCAGTTGGTTAAAGGCAGCATGATCAGGATGGCCTGATCTTAACACCACCGCTATGGCTGAAGTAGGCCCAACAAACCCGGTGAGGCATAATGAAAACGCATCATGAAATAGAGGAAATCTGCACCATCCAGCACCAAATATTCGGTGTTGTTTCTGCAAATCTGAACAAAGTGATAAGCAAGGAAAACTCGAATACTGCTAAGGGAGGGAAATGCAGTGTGTTTGTGTCAGTTATATCTGTGTGTGTGTGTGTGTGTGTGTGTGTGTGCTCGCAGGTGGTTGGTGTCTCCAGGTGCCAAGCCTGTGTGTTGTTCTGCCAGTATGTGTGCTGTTGTTGACCCTGCAGCCACTTGTGTTTGTTGTGGCTTTAAGACCATAGTGGTGCAGTTGTGTTTGTTGTGGCTTTAAGTCCATAGTGGTGCTGTTCTGTTTATGTTTATGTGTGCTGCCTGGTGCACCTGCCATTCTGTGCTAAAGTATAGAGTGCTGTTGTGACCTCTATTTACTGTCGGTTATTGTGCACATGTAGTTGTTGTTGTTGAATTACATTTTCTCTTTATTTGAATGTAATCAACTGTAATCAACTATGGTTCCTCATAGCCATTGATTCCTATCACATTAAAAGTGTGTGTGTGTGTGTGTGTGTGTGTGTGTGTGTGTGTGTGTGTGTGTGTGTGTGTGTGTGTGTGTGTGTGTGTGTGTGTGTGTGTGTGTGTGTGTGTGTGTGTGTGTGTGTGTGTGAGAGAGTGTGAGAGAGTGTGAGAAGGGCGATGCTTAGTTGTTTAATATTAATACTAGGGGGGCTTATGATGAAGTCAAAGGGGCGTAGGGAGGTTTTGATAAGGTCTAGGGGGGCGTTTGGGAGGGAGGGAGGGAGAGAGAGAGAGAGAGAGAGAGAGAGAGAGAGAGAGAGAGAGAGAGAGAGAGAGAGAGAGAGAGAGAGAGAGAGAGAGAGAGAGAGAGAGAGAGAGAGAGAGAGAGAGAGAGAGAGAGAGAGAGAGAGAGAGAGAGAGAGAGAGAGAGAGAGAGAGAGAGAGAGAGAGAGAGATGAATGGGTTGGTGACAAAGTATTGCATCATAATGGTTCGCGCTGCATTTTACATCTCATTACTTTCACTTTCTCTTTCTTGCCATCAGACTCAATGGACAACCTCAAAAAGTGTGTGTGTGTGTCTGTCTCTCCTTCTCACAGACGCACACATAGACACAGAGAGAGAGAGAGAGAGAATATTTGTGTGAGTGTGCTCGTGCTGGCTCATAAATGAATTTTGGCATCAGTTGATTGTTTGAGCTTGTTCTTATTTATGTTGTGGTCACTTACAAGAGGATGTGGGCACAGGTGTAGGCCTACAGGTGTGTGTGTGTGTGTGTGTGTGTGTGTGTGTGTGTGTGTGTGTGTGTGTGTGTGTGTGTGTGTGTGTGTGTGTGTGTGTGTGTGGTGGAGACAGGCACAGACTAGAGTGCAATGTCTGTCTCAAAGCTCCTTACACACGCATGCACGCACGCACGCACGCACACACACACACGCACACTCGGTTACGGTACACCTACTACTACAACACACACACACACACAGATACGGTACACCTACTACTACACACAGACACACATACTGTACGCATACAGACAGTTCACATTCACTAAGCACAACGCAGACAAACACAGATAACACACATACATAAAAACATTGGCACACACAGATACACATACAGTCCCAGGAAAAAGTTTGTACACCCTTTGGAATTTCTTATATTTCAGTCAAAATAGATAATAAAACATGGTCTGATCTTCCCGGAAATCTCAAGAAGGAACAATCAGAGTCTGCTTTAACTAATTCCACACAAACATTTACATGTTTTCATATTTTTATTGGCCATAAGGCTATAACATTCACAGGAGAGCAAGGCATAAGTAAGTACACCCTTGCATTAAATAGGTTTTAACCCTCAGTTAGTTGTAATATCCTCAACCAGACTTGTCCTGTAGTTGCAGATCAGATTAACAAAACAATCTGGATGTATCTTGTCTCCCTCTTCTTTGGAGAACTGCCTCTCGTCAGCAAGTTTTCTGGGATGTCTGGAGTGCATAGCTTTATTGACTTCATGCCATATAATCTCAATTGTTTTTAGTCAGGGCTTTGACTGGGCTATTCCAGAATGTGTACTTCATTGTTATGAAGCCATTCTAATGTTGATTTGCTTCTTAAGTATGGGTTGTTGTCACATTTCAGCACCCATCCTCTTGTGTGCTTCAACTTTGTGACAGACTTCCTAACGGTTTTTTTCTGTAAAATATCACAATAAACTTGAGTTCATTGCTCCACTGATAATAGCAAACTTTCAAGGGCCTGAGGCAGCAAGGTAGCCACATATAATGATGCTCCCGCCACCATACTCAGAAGTGGAGATGTAACCAAGAATAGCTAAAAATGGGTTTCATTCTGCCAATCTAAAATTAATGGGGTTTCTGTCCAAAAAAATATTGCTGCACCTTTGAGGTTTGCGAAAAAGCATTTATATGCTTCATAAAATTACTGCCAAATATTCTGTAGACCAACGTTGAAACCAAAATTGAATTTTTCAGAGGAACACATAGTATCATGCTTGGAGGAGAACTGGAGAACCACACCTTCACCAAAACATCATCTCCACTTTTGAGTATGGTGGCGGGAGCATCATTATATG
>NC_085875.1:38538739-38593739 GCF_034702125.1 Engraulis encrasicolus
GAGAAAAAGAGAAAGCGAGAGAAAGGGAGATAAAGAGCAACAGCAACAGAGTGAGGGAGATAGAGGAAGAAGTAGAGAGCAAGCAAGAGGAGAGATAGGAAGAGAGAGAGAAATAAAGAGAGATAAATAGAGAGAGGGGGGTAAATAAATAAATACGGATATGAGAGAGATGGAGAGAGATGGAGAGGGGGAAATGGAGAGAGAGAGAGAGAGCAGTGTGGGAGTCCCTGTGCACCAGCTCTCCTGGCTTAATGGAGAGAAGCCATGAAACCAAACACCCATAGCTCTGTGTGTGTGTGTGTGTGTGTGTGTGTGTGTGTGTGTGTGTGTGTGTGTGTGTGTGTGTGTGTGTGTGTGTGTGTGTGTGACTGGTCTGTGTGGAAGATGCTTACACACACACACACACACACACGTATACACTCAAAATCCACATATGTGAAAGTCAATGTGTAGTATGCATTTGAGACCAACAGACTCGTGAACATGACTGCAAAAAAGACCATACTCGGACACATTTCGATGTATGCTCATGCACTCACGCATACACACACACACACACACACACACACGCTTCTGTATATATGGCTTCTGCTGATGTTAGACATGAGGGCTGTAGTCTAGGTCTCAAGTTGCACGACTGCCCAGCAGTGCACACATACATGTTTAGTACACAAACACATGTCCTAGCTGCACACGCACACACACACACACACACACACACACACACACACACACACACACACACACACACACACACACACACACACACACACACACACACACACACACACACACTGTATGTGTATGCAAATGCATATGTACAGAAATGTATATCTGATCATGGCCTTTTTATGGAGGACCATGTGTATTGGCTATATCTGGTGGTGTGTGTGTGTGTGTTTGTGTCAGAGAGAGAGAGAGAGAGAGAGAGAGAGAGAGAGAGAGAGAGCATCTCACACGAAGGCACTTATGCATTGGTCTCTCTCAGCCAGCGAGCAGTCGCTCCAGAAAGCTCTTAGCAGATGCTAATAGTTGGTAGTGATGAGCACAGCCATTAATGCCCTTACTGTATCTACTGTATATCTATTAGACTAGTGTTTCTCAACGGGGACTCTACAGTCCTCCATGGGGGCGTTAGGGAGCCCTAGGGCTCTGAGAACGATACAGCTTAGACAAGGTGGTGCTTAGTTGCCATTGGGGGAAGTTGGTCTATTTTATTGTTTTAATACGGGGGGGGGGGGGGGGGGGGGGCGTTGGCAGGCCTATGATGAAGTCAAGGGGGCGTTGGGAGTCTCATGATGTGGTCAAGGGGGCGTGTGTTCAAGGAAGGTTGAGAACCACTGTATTAGACAGACAGACAAGACTATGTGGAGAGAAGAGAGAGATTGTGTAGAACCTGGAGAGAGATACACTCTGTGTATGGGTTTGTGTGAAAGAACGAGACGATGTGCATGAACCAATCTACGGAAGACGTAGATAATTGAATTATTGAGTAGATGAGTGCTAATAATTGGTGATAATTGAGTATTTAAACCCCATGTTAATGAGGGAACGGGAGCGTATGTTGAAGCAGCTGTAAATGGTGTAAAGCTAACTGCAGGTATTTTGGGTCTGCTGGATACAGAAGATAACAGCAGGTAAATTGAACTGTGCCACGTTTTAAGTTTCTGTTAAGGCTGACTTTGATATTGTTTTAGTTATGTTCATTTAGTTTGTTGCCCACGTGCACATTTTTGTTTGTGTCTCGTGTGGAAAATATAAAGTGTGATATTTTTGATAACTTAGACTCGCTATTTCACAGTACACCTCTACACACTGACCGCAAAGGCTCATCCTGGCGTATGACAAGCAGTTCCTTGTTCACAGTGTTTATAATACCTAGAAAGTGTGTGTGTGTGTGTTTATACCTTGAAAGAGGGTGTGTGTGTATAATACCGTTTGGTGTGTGTGTATGTGTGTGTGCGTGCGTGCGTGTGTGTGTGTCTACAAAGTGTGTGTGAGTGTTTAATTCCTAGAAATTAGGTGTGAGAAAGAGACTGAGTGTAAGCGAGAATAAAAAAGAATGACATGAACAGGAAACTGAGCAGCCAAAAGAGAAGAAGGGACTTGGGTGTCATGTAGGGCTGCACGATTATGGAAAAAATCATAATCACGATTATTTTGGTCAAAATCATAATCACTATTATTAATCACGATTATTGATTTTCTGCAGATTTTTTTGAAAATTATAACAAGATGAAACATACCCAGGAATGAAATATATATACGGGGTGAGCAAAATAAAATGAATTGTAATAATTATGTAAAGGCAACAGCATGAAACTTAGGTGGACAGATTTCTGGCCAGAAACACCAGCCAGTCAGTATGTTCTGGCTTCAAGGACGCTCTCAAAAGTAGGTCACTATTGGCACGATTAAATCACGATTAAAATCATGAGTTCGATTTCACTATTTTATCACGATTTTGATTATTTTTCGATTAATTGTGCAGCCCTAGTGTCATGTCATTGGCACTACAGAAGAGGAGGAGAGGAGATGGAAGGAGGAGATGGAAGAAAGTGCATGAAAGAAATTTACCGTTGCATTTGAGGAGCATGCCCTAACTTCAAAAGGCGTCGCACCAACACACAGAATGCATTAGCATGCGAGACATGCGCAACACCATGTGGTCAGCCTGATTGGAAGGAGGAGGAGAGGAGATGAGGACATGAGGAGAAGAGGAGATGAGGACCTGAGATGGAAGGAAGAGAGGAGATGAGGAGTAGGAGGAGAGGAGATGAGGAGTAGGAGAGGGGGTGATGACATGGATGGCAGAGGTTGGGGGGCAATTTTTATACAATTGAAGCAAATTTTATTGTTTCACAATTTCACAAACTTGATTGTTTGACGATTCGTCACACATGCCCACATATACACACACACACTTGAGTTAGACCAAACTGGCATACACACACACACACTTACTTGAGAGAAAAAGCTGGCTACATTCCAGTTTTGCAGTTGTAATGGCCACTTAAAGGCACCTGAACTTGCTGACACTGACTAACTGGAGACACCAGTGACTGGCTCACTGGGCGTGGAGACACCTGGGACTTTCTCTCACCTCTACTCCTGACACACCACGCCTTTGCTCCTGTTACACACACACACACACACACACACACACACACACACACACACACACACACACACACACACACACACACACACGCTTTCAGACACAAAAAAAATCAAAGTACACATACACACTGACACAAATGTATAACACACATCGATCTCAGATATGCATGTTTCAAACATTTCAAGCGCAGACGCTGTAAGCATACACACAACGCATACACAGTCATATATGTCACACACACACACACACACACACACACACACACACACACACGTAGGGGTGGGCGATATGGCAAAAATGTTGTATCACGATATTTTAACATGAAATCACGATTTCGATTTTTTATCACGATCTTCCATCCAAAAAATAAAAACAACAAAAAACAACTTTCATATACTTGCAATTTGTAATTTGCAGTCAATAAAATGTTAACACACTGATGATACTCTCATAAAGTGTACAATTGGAATACAATAATGTAAAGAATAAAGTTAAGACAACAACACAAGTGAGAAAACATCACTCTGATACTGATAATAAACATCCTCACTACAAGACGATCTATACGATTTCTCCACTTTGGCAGATTCGAGACGATATTTTACTCAATATCGCGAATCACGATATAATATCGTCATATCGCCCACCCCTACACACACGTACGGTATACACACACACACCTACGTGTGTCCCAGGCATTGACGTGTCATGCAGCGTGGAGGATGAATGGCACGGCACGGCAGACTAATAAAAATAGCTCCGCTGGGGAAACACCCTGGTGTATACGTGGGCGCAGGTTGGTTTTACCTGACGTGGATGAGGTCACTGCAGCCCCGCTTGACAGCTCAGCTCCTGTGTGCGTGCGTGCGCGTGTGTGAATGTGTGCGTGTGCTGTAGAGAAAACACCAATTTTCATTGGTGTGGGTGACGTCCAAGTAGTTTGGGTAGTTTTACTTTTTTAGATAGGTTTTTACCTGCTATTAATAGCTCAGCTCATGCTTGTTTGCTGGCGTGCACACCCAGTTGCTTACAACTAACAGAGGTGCAGAGGTGTCAATCACAGGTTCAGCGAGTAAAACTCTGCCACAATTTTGATATAACCGGCTCTGAATCGCCTGACCATAATGCGCACACACAAGAAAGTTAGACCAGCATGTCAGTGAAGTCACCTGTGTTGGAAGGAAAAAGTGGTTCCAGCTTTTAACTTAGGAACCGGATTTTTGACACCTCTGCTCCGGAGCAGGGAAGACTGGGGTGCCGTTTGCATCAGTTGTGTTTGTGAGTCTTTCACACTCTGAAGGGAAAACACCCCTATTTGTTTGTGTGTGTGCGTACGCGCACGCGTGCGCATGTGTGTACATGGGTGCGGATTTTACTTGCTGCCTGCTGTCGTCACTAGTGGTTTTGAGCCGAGCTCCTACCCCGAGGCTCCTGTGTGTCATTCTAGCTGAGAAGCTACGGACTGGAGAAAAGACCTTCTTCAACCAGTTGTTTTCGCTCCTTGTTTTTATTTAAATGAATTCATAAACGGTCATTTATATATTTTTTAAAATCAAGAAAAAAGTTTTTTTTCCATGCGTTCCTAAACCGTGACATTTTGAGCCTTTGACCCTTAACTCAAACGTTCATGTCTGAAGGGCTGACAGTTAATTAATCGCTTTTGTTTGATTACCTTGTCACAGGAGACTTTTTCCATGGTTTATATACACTTCTCAAAAAAATACATGTGATACATCAGCCTGTCCAGTTAGGGGTCAAGCAACACTGATTGTGAATCCATGTTGCCTACTGTGTTACAAATGTAAACTGTAGGAAAAATGGGTTCACAAATCGGTGTTGCTTCTTAAATTGATTTGTCTTGGAGTTGCATTGCGTTGTTTTGGTGATCCCTTTTATTTTTTGGAGCAGTTTAAGTGAAGTGAAAGCCCACCTGGGAAACTCCAGCCCCCATTGTCATTGTGACATAGCACTCCACAGTGCACAAGTGCACACTGCATACAACAAATTTGCATTTTATGCCTCAGCCATACAAGAGTGCAGCCCCCAATGACGTGCCAAGGGAGCAGATCGGCGGGGCGGTACCATGCTCAGGGTACCTCGGTCATGGAGGAGGAGGATGGGGGAGAGCACTGAATAATTACTGCCCCTACCAACCAGGGGGTCGTGACTGAGTCAAACCGGCAACCTCTGGGCTACAAGTCTGACGCCCTAACCGCTTACTCCTGACTTCAAGTTATCCATGTCCCCTTCATCTGCTCCCAGAGTAAGATGCATAACTACAGTCTGCGAAACAACACTAGCAATGCTAGCAGTAGCAGCAGACAGCAGCCTGTCTCGCTCCCTCCTCAAGGTGCAGACAGCAATAGCAGCTCAAACGACACTAGCAGCAGCAGTAGTACACTTCCGTCCCTCCCTCCTCAAGGTGCCCTTAACTCACAGCATTTGCACCTCTTAACCTCCCATTATCAACTCACACACTTACAGTTTCCGTTTATCCACACACTTATCTTTCTCATAGCCTGTTGAGGTGTGTGTGCGTGCGCGTTTTCTCATGCTTCTTATCTCCTTTTGGTCAAATATACACACAGACTGTAGACTTGTTACACAATTTCTTTTCACCTTAGCCGTCTCGAGAGACTTCCCTAGCAGGGTAGCGAGAGAGCGAGACACAGAGCAAAAGAAAGAGAAAGAGAAACAGACAGACAGACACTGGTTTCAAATAATTTCCCCAAGCTCCTCTGTCCTTTCGCTCCACTTTGGTAAAGTCAGATTTCTACATAGGACATTCATTTAGCATTCAAAATACTTTAATGTGATCTATCTGGAGTGGACATACAGTATAAGCCTTGTGGCACATGACATGAGGATATTAGTCTATGTTTCAAATTTGGTTTGACAGCAGGGGTTATTTTTCAGATGTATCAGGTTTCTATTTTGAATGTCAAATGTACAGACTGAGAGCGACACAGACAGACAGACGGACAGGACAGACGGCGAGAAAGGTGATTGCTGTGAAAAGCGCTCGGTGTTCATGCCGTGTAATCAGTCTCTCTTTGTCCCGTTTATGGAGGCTAAATTTGACATGTTGAGTCTTTTCATCCAATGCACTCGTCTAGCCTGTCCATATTTTGCCACATATTTGTTTGTTTTGAGCATTTTTTATATGGGCCGTCTAGACTATGTAATGGCACCTTGCCTTTACTGGGCAAGATCAGTTGTGTGTGTGACTGTGTGCATGTGCGTGCGTGCGTGCGTGCGTGCGTGCGTGCGTGCGTGCGTGCGTGCGTGCGTGCGTGTGTGTGTGTGTGTGTGTGTGGGACAGCAGAGGACACGTAAGGCGAGGTCTCGGATGCAAAGTACAGTGCAGAGGCCGTTGTAATTGAGGTTCAGGCATCATGCGTATCGTATTGAAAAGGAAGTCCTACTCCAGGCCAAGTTGACGTGTCCTATGTATACACCTGCATGTCATCCCAGACTATAGTCTAGTCTTCAAAAAGGCAGAGAATGCGCCCCTGCCGTGGTACACCGGCGACCAGGGTTCCATTCTGGCACGGGTCACTTCTCGATGCTCCCCCATCTATCTTTCCCACTCGCTTTCTGTCACCATCTCCAACTATCATATCAAATAAAGGGAAAACAAGTCCGACAGGCGGACAACAGATGCGTCCGTCTATGCCCGTTCTGAACCTTTTTTGCCCAAACGCCCCCTTGGCCTCCTCATAACCTGTCAAGGCAATTTATCAATAAGCCTACCATGTACTGTATAAGCCTGGATTTGAAAAAGTACCATAGGATTTCAACAGTGTTGGGCAATTTACTGAAAA
Organism: Engraulis encrasicolus; assembly: GCF_034702125.1. Classification (NCBI taxonomy): domain Eukaryota; kingdom Metazoa; phylum Chordata; class Actinopteri; order Clupeiformes; family Engraulidae; genus Engraulis; species Engraulis encrasicolus. The sequence continues at coordinate 38,545,685 of NC_085875.1, forward strand.
ACTGTAATGCATTGCTGATTACATGTTACTGTCTTTTCAAAATAATCCCTTACACTACATTTAGCAATGTGGGGACCTAAGGCGAATTTAGCTTAGGGGGGCCATCGGTCCATCCCATATCACATTTTTTTTTAACATAAAATCTCTATTTTTGTTAGGCTATTTTTTTTTTTTAAATCACTTTTTTTTTTTTTTTTTTTTTAATTACAAACATAAAAAACAGGCAAACATTACAACCCTTTCTGGACAGATTTCAATGAATAGGCTATTTGCAATTTTGCATAGGCCTACATTAAATAAACTAAAATGTGAAATTCTCTTTTCACTTTAATATGAGAGCAGTGATGTCCCCCCCTCACTGAAGTGTTATTTCATGTGTGAGCATGATGCTGTCACCTATTTGAAGTGACGTTGATGTTGGATTTCATGGAATACTTTTAAATGCCGCTTTGGGAAGAAAACAGAGTAGGCGACAGGTGAACTGTATTTCTGTCAAAACAGTGGTTTGCAGGCGTTTGCGTTTTCACGTGGATATTGTCTTCGTGGACCGTAACAGACAAACCGTAAGTTCCATAAACTAATCAATGAGACATTGGCTACGTGTACATGATGTTTTTAAGTCCGATTTAATAAATGCGATTTAAATAGATCGGATTAAGAGTTATTTTGCGATGTGTATACATGGCACTTTCACTTAAATGCGATTAAACGTCTGGGGAAAATAAAGCATTGCGATTGGACTGAGGACGCACGTGCTGAGCGAGCCAAATAAGGCACGGGGGCGTGGTTCAATGCCACCGAGATGCAGGTCATCTTCCCCACGAAAATCGTTGCCTCAGGCGGACTGAAATCACAACATTTCCCCCTTTCTCCCTGGATCATTTACAATGCTACATGCTACCCTGTTAGCATAGAAAAACGAGTGGTCAAATGGTAATGTGGAGTAACTTTGTTGTGCTTCATTACTTCGTGGGGCACTTTTACATCAATATATGGAAGCCACAACATTTATAGTCGCTTAGGGACTTTAAATTAAGCAAAACTTTCATGTGAAAATCAACAGGAAGTGCCGCCATGTTTTTCTCACAGGCAAAGGGCACGGTTGGTTTGCACGCATGAGCTCCAGGCCAAAACTGAGCGACTGCCACCTTGTGGACACAAGAGGGAATCACAGGAGGGAATCACAATTCAGAAACGCATCACGGGAGGGAAACACATCACGGGAGGGCGGACGGACGGACGGAGGGACGGACGGACGGACGGACGGACACCAAAGCCTCTTATAGAGATGCGTGGGACGCATCTAAAAAGGCAGTGAATGCGTGCACATCAGCTGGATTCTGCTGGACTGAACAGAAGATAACTGGAAGGAAATGATAAAGGTCCGCAACACTGTTCTATGCTCCCAAAACGCTCAATGGCACAACGTATCGGACTGCTCAGTCCTTCATAAAAATGCACTTTGATGATGGACTGAGTGTCTGCAAATGTGAACAGCGTGCGGGAGCTTTCTTGTCTACAACGTTTCAGAGTTAACTTGCAACGTTTCTGTCTACTGATCTTTTTCAGTAGACCGAAACGATGCAAGTAAACTTTGCAAATTTGAACAGTGTGCGGGAGCTTTCTTTTCTTCTCTTTAACGTTGGTGACCCAGGGGTTCCACTCCTATGCACCCAGCCAATGGAGGTGTGCAAGAATTCTACACACGCAGAACTGTCCGATACGTTGTGCCATTAAACATCTTGGGAGCATAGAACAGTGTTGCGGACCTTTATCATTTCATTCTAGTGTAGTCTTCTTAGTTACCTACCCCCCTCAGTGTGTCCGTCTGGCAGTCTGTCTCTGGCATTTTTTGTAATCATTTTTGCTAATGTGCAATGTGCTTATTGGTCACTCACTATATTAGCTGTCTTAATGTGCAGAAGGTTTGATTCCTTTATGAACACGAACTTGCGTATAATGGGGTCATTCTGTGTGAACTCAGACTCTTTGGGGCCCCGAACAGCAGGGATTTTAATGAAACGTGGTACGCCTGTTTAGTGAAATGTATGCATCATGGCTGATGTACGGTACTGTCCCGCTGCCACACAACACACTTTGCTGGCCCTGTTGGTCTGCCCCCTTGCAGAGGAGAGGCATAAATGCAATTTTGTCGAGCACTATCTGCTGGGTTGTGTGGTGTGTGTCACAAACTAACAGAAAACTGTGTGTGTGGTTCAGGTGCTGTACCAGGTGCATTCGGACCTGTCTGCGGAGGAGGACGCTCTTCAGTACATCGAGGAGCTCATCCTGCAGCTGCTCAACATGCTGTGTGTGGCCCAGCCCCGCTCCGTCACAGACGTGGAGGTCAGTACACACACACACACACACACACACACACACACACACACACACACACACACACACACACACACACACACACACACACACACACACACACACAGGTACACAATATGTGCATACGGCATGCTGTGTGTGGCCCAGTCCCGCTCCGTCACAGACGTGGAGGTCAGTACACACACACACACACACACACACACACGTACACACACACACACACACACACACACACACGTACACAATATGTGCATACGGCATGCTGTGTGTGGTCCAGCCCTGCTCCGTCACAGACGTGGAGGTCAGAACACACACACATACACACACACTACACACTAACTACTGACAATATTTTCAGTAGGCACATCAACACACACCCACACTACTGACATGTTACAGACAATATGTACAGTTCATACAACCCCTCTCATCCTCACACACACACGCGCACACACCCACACACACACACACACACACACAGGTGTGCGCGAACTCACACACTCACACACGCAGACATACAGAAACACGCGCACACACACTAGACATGGTGTCAGTAGTCACACCAACACCATTGCACACACATACTGTACATCAGCATAACACACCCCACAGATACAGTGCCTTCAAAAAGTCTACACAACCCTCTTCAAATGTCAGATTTTTGTGATGTAAAAAAATGTCAGAAAGACAAATAAATTCACAGTTTTTTCCACCTTCAATCTAAACCATTAACCTGTACAATGCAATTGAGAAACAAGCGTATAGCTTTAAATGGAAACAATAGAGAATAAAAAACTTCAATTAACATGGTTGCATAAATATACACACCCTTAAATTAATACTTAGTTGCAGCACCTTTGGCTTGTCTGGGTCATTCCAAAACCTCAATATTATTCTGGTGAAGCCATTCTTTTGTAGATTTAGGCCTGTGCTTGGAGAAATTGTCGTTCTGAAAGATTAGTTCCTCTGCATCTTCACCTTTAAACCAGGGGGCCAAAGATTTTGTGCCACTACCACAGCCCCTGTGGAAATTTTCATAATTCCCTCCTCCCTATTGAAGGCCCCAGTTACAGCTGAAGAAAAACAGCACAAAAGAACAATGCTGCCACCACCATACTTCATGTTAGGTATGGTGTTACTTCGGTGATGTTTTGTGCCAAAAATACCTTTTGGAATTATGTCCAAAATGTTCAACCTCAGTTTCACCTGACCATAACACATCTTCCCACATGCATTTGGGAGATTACAGAAGTATTTTTTGCAAAATTTACCTCACCAAGATTGAACTTTTTGGTCATAATTCAAATTGGTATGTTTGGCGCAAAACATCACCGCAATAACACCATACCTAACATGAAGTATGGTGGTGGCAGCATTGTTCTTTTGTGCTGTTTTTCTTCAGCTGTAAATGGGGCCTTCATTAGGGAGGAGGGAATTATGAAAATTTCGACAGGTGCCGTGGTAGTGGCACAAAACCGTCGACCCCCTGGTAGAAAGGTGAAGATGCAGAGGAACTAATCTTTCAGAACGACAATTTCTCCAAGCACACGCCTAAGTCTACAAAAGCATGGCTTCACTAGAATAAGATTGAGGTTTTGGAATAGCCCAGACAAGCCCAAAGGTGCTGCAACTAAGTATTAATTTAAGGGTGTGTATATTTATGCAACCATGTTAATTGAAGTTTTTTATTTTCTATTGTTTCCCTTTAAAGCTTTATGCTTGTTTCTCAATTGCATTGTACAGGTTAATAGTTTAGATTGAAGGTGGAAAAAGCTGTGAATTAATTTGTCTTTCTGTCATTTTTTACATCACAAAAACCTGACATTTGAGGAGGGGTGTGTAGACTTTTTGAAGGCACTGTACATTATAGACAGATGGTATGATACACATTTGATGAATAGCCTGACTCTGAGTTGTTAATGATGGTTGACGACCAAGAAAAAAACTGTCAATGCTGATAGAGCAACAGAGCTATGTCATATTATCATAGGTTTCCCACGCATGCATGAAAAAAACAGCCAAAAAAAGCAGTCCCATGTGGCATTTCATCTTAATTACTTTTGACAGCACATAACACAGCATGGTCAGTCAGTCCAGTCAGCCAGTCAGTGTGCTTATGAAACCCCCACAGCTCTGATCTGCTAAGACAGCAGGAGAGTGTAGTGGCTGCCAGTGCTGTACGTAATGTAGCATGGAAATACATAAAGGGGAGAAGCTGATTTTCTCTTGGGTGTTCCTGCTGCTGCTAATATATCGGGCTGCGTGGGTCCCATCACTTGGTGTTAATGACTACAGCACTAGCACATCAACAGCCGCACTGCTCTTGAAATGATCCAAAACATTAGTGTTCATTTGTGTTCCTCTGTTGCTTTTTAATCAACTCTGGTCAGCTGTGTGTATCATGTGGCTCATGTAATGTAAAAATGATTGAAGTGCTCTGCTTTTTTAAATAACAATGGTAAATTACATTTAAGGGCTGAGGAGTCCACAGGGAGAAAAAATAGACATGATGGCAAAAAGAAAAAATTCAGAATTCAGATTTCTAGATATGATTTTATGGGGTTTTTTGGTGAATGCCTCCTTTGGTATACGCCTTGGTCATATCTCTGGTCTTCTGAATAAAAATCTGGCACTGCCATGCGATATGGTGCATTCGACATATTGGCAGCACTCTCTTTGAAGATTGTTTATACTATAAACACATTGGTAAAGGGTTAGAGTGTCATTTCAAAGCTCAATGTGGATCAAATTAATTGCAATGAATTTCTGTTGGTCTTTGTCATGGACAGATAAAAGTCTTTTATAGCAGGGCCATGCATTACAGAACACACGGTGGCGATACACAGTCATCTCAATTCACAGTAATCTTCATTGACACAGTCGTGCCATTACAGATGTTTAAAGCATTATGCTAATGGTTCTGTATTTTGTGTGTGTGTGTGTGTGTGTGTGTGTGTGTGTGTGTGTGTGTGTGTGTGTGTGTTTGTATGTAGGAGCGAATTCAGAAGACCTTCCCCTACCCCATTGATAAGTGGGCCATCGGAGATGCACAGAAGGCCATTGAGAAGAGGAAGAGGAGCATGCCACTGCTTCTCCCAGTGGACAAGATTCACCCTCTACTGAAGGTGAGTGTGTGTGTGTGCGTGCGTGCGTGTGTGTATTTGTGTGTGCGTGTTTGTGGCAGAATTTCATCTTTTTTTCATATCTGTGTTTGAATTATAGCTCCATAGTGCCGATGAAAATAAGAGAAATGAAAATGGGAAATGAAAAATCTTTATATGCATGGTTTGCCCGGGCCTACTTGAACTTTGTTGCAAAATGACGTATATGCATTTTGGAACATTTTGAGAAATTGACATTTCTGTATTGGGCATTGGATTGCAGGACTCTCTGGAAGAAGAGGTTTCTACCTCAATGCGACCTTCCTGGTTAAATAAAGGTCAAATAAAAAATAAAATAAAAAATAAAATATTATATGGATGTTTAAGAAAATATTTGCATGGCAAAAACTCACACATAGATGAAAGGCCTTCTGAACAGTCATTTCCAACAATAGCGGATTGGTGGATACGTCGTTTTGCACCTTAATCATTCATATGTACATGTCATAACTAATCTCTGCCTGTCTCCCCCTCTCCCCTCTCCCCTTCTTGTCTTCAGGAGGTGCTGGGCTATAAGATTGACTACCAGGTGTCCGTGTACATCGTGGCGGTGCTGGAGTACATCTCGGCAGACATCCTCAAGCTGGCCGGCAACTACGTCAGCAACATCCGCCACTATGACATCAGCCAGCAGGACATCAAGGTGTCCATGTGCGCTGACAAGGTAAAGAAGCGGCCGATCTGACTAGACTAGAAATGCACTAGCCAAACAGCTCAGTCAACCTCCCTCCTTTTGCACCTGAAAATATCATTTTAAGATCCAATTTATTGGTCTTAGTGGGACCACAGCACTTTATATGTTTTAATGAAAGAAATATTTCATATGCGTTAATGCAGTGGTTCTCAAACTTTTTGTGTGAAGTACCAGCCGAGAAAATATTGAGCTCTCCGAGTACCACCTTGACAACTAACATTAGAATATTGCAGCAAAGGCCATCCATATTCACTTTTGCCAGTGAATACAGGAGAGGTTCATAATGGCATCAGCAGCTACGGTCACATTCTGTGCAAGTTTGTTTTTAAATGTCTTGCTTGCCTAGTAGTATTCTGCATTATGTTTTCAGATTCATACAGTTCAATATTACAAAATGTGATACCAAAGAGACATTTTTTGACCGCAACAACTTGATCAGCCTTCAAATCAATGCACAAAAATTAATTAATTAATTAATTCTTCCAAGTACCACCAGCGATGTCTCAAGTACCACCAGTGGTACGCGTACCACAGTTTGAGCACCACTGCGTTAATGGATTCAAGTAAAAAAAATTTTTTTTAAATTAATAATAAAAGAGCACTTGGGAAGCACAGACCTCTGCCACGCAGTTCAGTTTTGTCTGTTTTTGGTCTTATGTTGGTGTTTTTATTTTGTTTTGATGATTTTTGTTTTCTTTGTTCAGACGTCTGTGGATTTTGTTCGGTGCAGGTATAATCATACTGTATGTTGTGTGAGCAGTTTCTGTCTGTCGGTGTACATTCAGTAGCCTGAAGTTCAAGTAAGGAATTGTGTGGTGGCTGTGTGTGCAGTGACGTGTTTGTGGTCGATAAGTGTGTTTTTAGTCTGTGAAGTTCATTTATTGTACTTAGTTTTTTTGAGTATGCCCATACAGTTGTAATGCACTCACACCAACCCCTCATCAAGTAGTGGATGATGAGTAAGCATTTCAAGAGTGACACAACATTGCATTGCATTACATTACACTTCGCTGGTGCTTTTATCCAAAAGAACTACCAGTTATTACAGGGTATTGGTTACAGTCCATAGAGTAATATGGTGTTATGTGGGGTTATTTACTGCTTAGGGTGGATTTTGAACCTACAACCGTCTGATCCATGGGGACCATCTCCTTAAAGGTCCACTAGGTTAACAAAATTAAAGTTTGCTATACGTTATTTTCTTGCCTAAAATACACAAACTCAAACTTTGAGTAAAGTCAGAAAGTTGTACTTGTTAAAATCATATTTTTTAGGGAACTTATTAGACTACGGCTGCCCTCAAGCCTTAGTGTTTTTGAGTATGCTGCTGAGCTCACGCCACCCTCTCTGATCTCCTTCATATCCATTCTGTCCCTTGTCAGGTGCTGATGGACATGTTTGACCAGGACGAGGAGATGGGCCTGGCGTACCTGTGCCCGGAGGAGCCTCCTCTGTCGGGGGAGCTGACCTACGATGACCTGGTGCGGCTGGAGATCGCCGAGGAGCGCCAGTACCTGCGCGAGCTAGACCTCATCATCAAGGTGTTCCGCCAGACCTTCCTCTCCAACACCAAGCTCTTCTGCGCACAGGTATAAAGGACTAACACAGACATACACACTCACACGCAGGCCTGCACACAGAGACACATGCACACAGAGACTTGCACACACACACACACACACACACACACACACACACACACACACACACACACACACACACACACACATAGATGGAAAATCTAGCAATAATGGCATGATTTTAGTCATACACTGTGGTAAAGTCCCCAACTGTTTGCATCCTCGTGAGGCTCTGAAGTCCAGTAGGATTTCTGAAGAAGGAACGTGTCTAGACAGGCAGGGAGGTAGTCTGGTTTTGAAGATATTACGTTTTTAGTTTAAAAAAAAAAAAAATTCCCCACTTTGCACGCTTTGGCACATCGGTGTCCCATCCTTTGAAGACTGTTTACATTGTGTGTGGCAGCAGAGTTCTCTCTCTCTCTCTCTCGCTCTCTCTCTCTACATATATACGTATACATATATATTTATTTATTTTTTATTATTATTTATTTATTTTTTCCAAATATGTTTTTTTGTTAAGCATTTCTCTCAACAAGAGTGAAATAATTTAGCATGTATGAATTGAATTTAAAAGGTGCACAGACCTCTTAAGACAGCAGTCTGACTTTGGGATTGCAACTCAAACTTCCACATGCTGCAGTGAGCAATGCTGTGGTCACCCTGTGTGTTTCTCTCTCTCTCTTTCTCCACCGCTCTCTCTCTCTCTTTCTCCACCGCTCTCTCTCTCTCTCTCTCTCTCTCTCTCCCTCCCTCTCTCTCTCTCTCTCTCTCTCTCTCCCTCCCTCCCTCTCTCTCTCTCTCTCTCTCTCTCTCTATCTCTCTCTCTCTCTCTCTCTCTCTCTCTCAATGATGTAATCTCTGAATGTAAGCCGACTGCAGCCTAGCTGTCGCGCAATAAGGTCTATGACTGAGTGCAGGGGGAAACTCCATTCATAGTTTTTGACGGTGCTGCAAAGTTATGGAAGGCTAATCGCGTCGCGATATCTGTCTGCTTCCACAAATAGTTTTTGGCAAGCAACAGCATCTTCTCGTCTCCAGGACTCAGCCATAAATTTGCCTTTAGTGTTAAAGATGGATGCCTGACCTCATTGTCTTTGGCTTCATCAAAGGTCTGTGATGAGAGGTTGATGGGGAATGTGGTGTGCGTGCGTGCGTGTGTGGGTGCTTGCGTATTGGAAACAGAGCCAGCCAGAGGAGAAATGACAAGTGGACAGATGACCGGCGTAGAAGCAAGAGCAGTAGACAGTCATTGTGTGTGTGTGTGTGCATGTGCGTATGTGCGTGTGCTTGTGCATGCGTGCGTGCCTTTGCGTGTCTGTGTTTCTGTCTGTGTGAGTGTGTGCGCGCACAAGGGCATGTGTATGTGTGGTTTGGCATATTTGAGGTTTGCCGTTGGCTGTTGTAATTTTGGCAAGGTAGGCAAGTCCTCGGCCGTTCCAGAACACAAGACTCGCAATTAAGCTGACAGACAGACTGACACACATACTGTAGACAGAGTCAGAAAGAGAGAGAGATATGGGGTACACCCACCAGAAGAAACAATCCTGATTGGACCGCAGAGATGAAATGTCTGTGGAGGAGTCAAAATAATATGAGGGCTCCAAACACCCAGGATGCATCTGTTCTGGGGCCAGTACAGTCAAAGTGTGGTGTGTCGAGGGGGGATTTAAAATGTTTGGTTCCATCATGTTCTCATGCTGCTTCATAGCTGACTGAGAGCATGGTGTTTCTTGCATCATATCCTAGCTCAGCCTAGCTGCTGTGGACATTTCACAATATTTTTCACCTATGAGCGAGATGAAACAACATAAAATGGAAGTCACTAGGGGGGCACACACTTGTACAATGAAAGAATATTTATAGCAACAGTAAGAAGCTTTGTTTTTTTTCCAACCTGAAGATAAAGTTTCCAAATGGTTTCAGTGGGTCATCAACATGTAATGCAGTACAAGGCGCTCTGCCACTCCTCATAGGCTCTCACTGTAGTAAGTGAGTTTAAAAGGAGAGGGTCGCGGCCCAATCCCATTGCTCTTCTCCTCACACTCGACTTCGTTTGGAGTCAACTTTCAAAGCCAGACGCCGCCGGTCCCCTTGAGCGCAAAGTGGAACCTTATCAGTGTTATCAATCAATCTTAGCCTACAAAGTGGAACACCACTTTTGTCTCTGTAGCTTGTATGGCAATTATTCCGCGTCCAGCTAATCAGAAGTGGTAACCCTTACTACAGAGTTTAAATAAAACCCTGCCACAAATTGTATCCAACCAGCTCCGAATCAAGGCAGGCAAACCAATTTTTCAGACAAGTTAGCTGGGGTTGGACGAAAACTGACAGGATTTTTTAAATACATCTAAACTGGGTTTGGACACCCTCGGCAACTAGTGGGGCCACCAAAAATGAAAGCTAAACAATTTTGCTTTATCACATCTTTTGGTGTCTCATCTTTCTGTATGACTGCAATCTTACGGTGTGCCAATATTGGGCTATTCTGCATTCTGAGTTTCTCTGCAAAGACGGCGCCTCTGCTAGTTATAGGGCATTACTGTAGTCAGTCAGTGATGGGAAGTTTGTGTCAAGGCGTGACTCTGCCATTTTCTTCTAAAGGCCGTTGTTGGCCTTTTTTCGTTTTATTGGAAGTGACAACTGTAATTTCGCAGTTTCTCTTCCTCTTTTGTTTCTGCAAGGCATGTATGTCAGCACTTGTCGTCGCAATGACTGCCCAGGGAGTTTCATTTGTCCTTTCCATTAAAATAACGAAAAACTGCACAGAACAAGGTCTGTTAAGAAGATGATCCCCAAGTATTGAGGCTGACAAATGAACTGCTTGTTGCAGTCATCCCACTTTGTGTGTCTGTGTCTGTGTCTGTGTTTGTGTCTGTATGTGTGTGTGTGGCGATATTGTGTTCGAGCATGAATCTAATGAATAGTCTGGAGGATTAGAAAGCCTATGTTGAAAGGCGCGGCTGTTTGCGCATCACACCAACTGGCCAGGTGCAGGACAAATGGCCGTAATCTCCAAAGAGAGAGAGTGAAAGTGAAAGAAAGAAAGAAAGAAAGAAAGCACAGTTGTCCGCAACACTTCTGGACTTCTGCGTGGTTTTATTTACAGAAAAGAAGGCAGTGTAGGGTTATTTTTATTCAAATAAGAAGCGATTTGGCCCCAGTGTTACCAAGGCCATTACAAACCCCCTTCGCCAGCTAGATAAAACATCACTTTGCACATCACTGGTTCTGTGCCTCCAGTCCTCTGCTACCCCCCCTGGGGACCCTTGCTCATCCTGTGCCAGCTATCCAGCACACTCATGTTTCAGTGTTCGACATACGTCAGCAAACGCAGAAAAACTCTTGAGGTTTAATGACTCATAACTCATTGAACTCATTAAAAATATCCCATATCTCAGAAGGTCTCTCAACTGTAAAATGCCACTGTAGAAAAAAGTAAATACAGCCAGAGAAACAAGCTGCGTTTAAGAAACCTGGGAAGTCGTGTTTGGAGTGTTCGCCTCCCCCCCTCCTCCAGTGTGAAGGTTGCCATCCCCCCTGGCAGGCACGATAATTGGGGAGGGGGTAGCGGGGTTTACGGACAGTGGATAATGGAGCTCGGTGGTGCCAAGTTGACGCCAAGCTAATTCTGCTCTCTCTGGCTGAGTGGAGAGAAAAAAAGTACAGATTCTTGGCCCACCGGTCGGCCAGTGGTGGCACCTCGCTAGACTCCCTGTGGTTGGCTGCTGATGGCCAAGGCCGCGGCCAAAGTCACCAATTGACTGCTCCCTCTGTGCTCCCTGAGAAAGACTGTAAATGTCTCTGTTGCTCTTGTGGTAGAGAGCTGAAGGGAGCAACAACACCCCATAATATGCACACACACGCATACACACACACACACACACACACGCATACACACACGCACACGCGTGCATGTGCACACACACACACACACACGCGTGCATGTGCACACACACACACACACACACGCACACACGCACACACACACACACACGCGTGAATGTACACACACACACACGCGCGCGCGCACGCAGGCAGGCAGTATTATGGTAAAAATGGGCTGAGTTTGCACAGTGATGTCTCTGTGCACTGACACTGACTTGTGTTGAATGCTTAAAACCGCTATACATTTCCATCACTCATTCATAGAGGTGCTCCGATTGCTCGGCTGCCGATCATGACCGGCCGATAATGGCCAAAAATAGCCTGATCGGTGATCGGAAAAACATGCCGATCAAAAAACCGATCGAGAGATATTAAATTCCTCAGGCAACCATTTGCCTTTACACCTGGCGCTGCATGTAGGCGCTGGCTCTGCACAGCTGCAACTGCACCAAAAGAAGGCATCTTTGCTTGTCTATAACTTTTCGCCATTCCCCCCTTCATTTCCACCATTCATAACCATATCTGCATCAACAATGATCTGATTTTCCGATCCATGCGCCGTTTACCTGAGTGACAATGTAATTTGCGATTGAGTACTCGCCAGTGAGCCATGTTACGTTATAACCTGTGTAGTTGCCTTGGTCAGCACGCGACAACTTCACGTTGTCAGCACAAACATGTCAATTATTGTTTTCAAAGTTGTAATTGGCAGTCAGTCGATTAGTTTGATAGTCACTGAAACACCAAACGGCGACAGATGTGGTTAAAACTTGAGAGAGAGATTCAGAACGGTAGTGGAGCACTGCAACTGTGGACGGTGACAGAGAGGGGAGGGGCTCTCCTCAAGAGGCTGCTCATTTAAAGCGACAGGTTGTTTTTTTCTTGTATGTGGAAGACTATTTGATGTAATGTTTCAGTTTCAATTCAATCTTAAATAGGCCTAGTTTAGTTATTCTTTCTATGCAATAACTTATACATTGATTAATACTGTAGACTGTATTACCAACACTAGTCTGAAAGATAATAATAATAATAATAATAATAATAATAATAATAGCCTAATAATAGACATGTGCAAATTAAGATTGATTGGTTTATGGGCAGAAATGGTATTCAATAAGGATAATTAATAGGCTATTAAAAAAATAGGAAATCATTTTTGTGATCGGCAATGATCGGTAATCGGCAGATAAAGATTTTTGGTGATCGGTATCGGTGATCGGACCCAAAAAATGGTGATCGGAGCACCTCTACTCATTCATCTACTTAGACGCACCCTGCCATACTCGGTCACACTATGAGAAGTTTTAGGGTGTAGCTTGAGGATGCTCAGTGAAGACCTTGAGTCTGAACTACAGTAGAGACCTTCCCATGACAAGTCACTTGCTTCTTACTCAATGACATAGGGCTATCCAAGGTAGCATGTAGCATTTTCATAGTATTTCGAGTAGCGTTTCGTAGATATGGTATGGAGAGAGACTCTAGGGCAGACGTGGGCAAACTCAGGCCCGGGGGCCACATGCGGCCCGCTCTGCCATTTCATGCGGCCCTCAGAGCCTTTCCAAGAACAAAATGCAGATTCACATGGTCACTCATTCTTCAATGCGCTACCTAAAACAGGGGTCTTGGAAACCTGGGATTACTAAAGTCTACATCTAGATACAATTAGCAGGAATGGCATAACTGACAATGATGTAATTATGTTGGCGTACGTACACCATTTCTTATCATTGGCACGGGCAAGTTGCTTACGACATCCGGCCCTTTGGTCAACTTTCTAAACCCAATGCGGCCTTTGAGCAAAAATAATTGCCCACCCCTGATGTAGGGGTTCATCCTGTCCCTCTGGTACGGGTGTGTTAATGTTGAGCCTTCACAGCGCACCCCCTTTTCATAGGATTTATGAACCGTTTCCTGTCCACGGCACTTAATACCCCATCTTGCTTGTTGTGTAGAATGTGGAGATGGTAGCGTTGTTCTTTATAAGTGTTTGACTGTTTGCTGTCTTCACTACTGACCCCATCTTTCTTGTGTTGCTTGTGTGTGTGTGTGTGTGTGTGTGTGTGTGTGTGTGTGTGTGTGTGTGTGTGTGTGTGTGGTGTGTGGTGTGTGGTGTGTGGTGTGTGTGTGTGTGTGTGTGTGTGTGTGTGTGTCTGTCCAGGACGTGGAGGTGGTGTTTAGCAACATCCTGGACATCCATGAGTTGACGGTGAAGCTGCTGGGCCTGATCGAGGACGCCGTGGAGATGACTGCCGACGGCAGCCCACACCCGCTGGTGGGCAGCTGCTTTGAGGACCTGGCCGAGGTACAGTCTTCATACCATTTCTTAGTCTAATCTCACTCACATCCAATTTTCCTTTCCGGGTGCAGGGACACCGACTTGTGTTGAATGCTTAAAACGGCTGTACATTTCCATGCCTTGTATTTATCTACTTACACACACCCTGCCACACTGGGTCACACTGGTGTGGTGGCAGCGAGAAGACTGCAGTCTTTCTGCTGAGTCTCGGCCAGTGTATGCTATAAAGCAAGGCAGAGCCGCACACCGATGAGCACCCGTTTCGTCACGAAAATAAAAAAAGGATTAAAAGGGAGCTCATCAGTGTGCGGGTCTTCCTTGCCTTATATAATAAAGTTTCTTTTATTTCCTTTTAGACTTTTTGGAGACTTTTAGGCTATTCATTTATTTAGGATAGGGTCGTCTTAGAGTGTGACAGGAAATGAGTGGAGAGAGAGAGGGGGGGAGGATCAGACCAGAATCGAACCCGAACCCGGGTCGTCAGCGTAATGGTATGGTGTCTTGGCTCACTGAGCCACCGCTCCCACATAACTGGACTTCTATTCCGCAATTCATACAAACGTATGGCTCAATGTGCTGCATCAGATTGATTAGACACAAGATGGGCAGCAGCTTTGAGAACCTGGCCATGGTAGTAGTAACTGGATTTGTTAAGCATAAATCATACAAATAAGCAGTAGGGCTGGGTATCGCAGCCGTTTTCCTGTATCGATTAGATTTCGATTCTTAGGGCTTTGAATCAATTAATCACGATTCGATTCGATTAATTCCGAATCGATTCAATCCGTTCCCTTCTTGGTGCCAGGATTTCCCCCAAAAGATGCTGTTGCCTATTTTTATATAAAAATGTCAAAGGGCTGTGGCTTGACAGTGTTAACAGATTGCTAATTTGTAATAAGTAGGCCTAGGCCTAATTGACTAATACCTACTTGGTAGTTTCCATAGACCTAAATTAAACAAAAATAACAAAAAAATCGATTTTGTGCCCTGTGAATCGATTATGTGAATTTTAGATTAAATCGATCGATTATCGATTAAATCGATTATTTTACCCAGCCCTAATAAGCAGCCCAATGTACTTTTTCAGACAGGGGAAAGCATTGTTTACAGGAAAGGTGTGAGTGCAGGCGGTCCCACTGAAGGTGCCTTTTGGCCTTGCTAAATCCCGCTCCTAAGAATGCTGTATTAACACAGTAATTAGGATCGTCATGGCTGCCTAATAGTTGTAAAACGGGGATCCTAATACCTGATTAAGGGTGTTATGGTCAGACTTAACGGATCAGCTTTACAAACACAAACAAATGGGGCTTAGAAATCAGGAGAGCAAAAGATTGAAATACAATCATGCTCAAAAAGTACACACACACACACACACACACACACACACACACACACACACACACACACACACACACACACACACACACACACACACACACACACACACACACACACACACACACACACACACAAAGCAATGTTAGTTATTTAACCTGCCTCAGATGTCAGGTTTAGGAAGTTGATAATTTGAAAAAAGTCCTGCACAGTGACCATTTCACTGTTTTTCTTTAATACACAGTTTCAGTCCTAGACCATCAGGTAAACTCCTTTTCCTCCAGTGGATTACCCGATGAAGGTTTAGGACCGAAGCGTCTTGTATTAAAGAAAAACAGTGAAATGCCCAGTGTATGGGAGTTGAGTGACCCATGGGCCATCTCCGACGCACCTGCCAGCTGAGGTGCGCGAAAAAAATGCAAGTTTAGCGTAGGTTTAGGAAGTTCACACAGTGTCTACGTGTCTGAACCAAGAGTATATGTCACATGTAGGAATCTGGTGCAGCCTCCATGGTGACTGATAGAAAGAACCCTATGCCCAACGCCTTCTCATAGCGCTGCCTTGCTTCCTCTGGCCTTCTTATGGTACAGTTTTATTGATTATTTGGTGGCATGTTTTGATGGCTTCAGTCTTTATGTTTTTAATGGTAAAGTGCAGCCAGTATGTCCATACTGTTTAAAAAACTTCACAGGCTTCCTGCTTACACTCACTCTGTGTCTGTCTCTCTCTGTATGTCTCTCTGTCTCGGTTTCTCTCTCTCTTTGTCTCCATTTCTATTTCTCTCTCTCTTCTCTTTTTTTCTCCGTGTTTCTCTCTCTCTCTCTCTCTCTCTCTCTCTCTCTCTCTCTCTCTCTCTCTCTCTCTCTCTCTCTCTCTCTCTCTCTCTCTCCAGCCACTGATGCCCTCTGCCAGTGTGCTCTTTAGCTAATGTGTGTATACTCCTGAGGTAGGGAAAAGGAAAGAGAAAGTTAAACACTGAGTGATGGAGGGGGGAGGAAGGAGGCAAGGGGTGGTGAGAGTGAGAGCGGGAGCTAGAGAGAGTGAGAGAGAGAAAGAGAGAGAGAATGGAGAACTGTTTGTACTTAGAGGGCAGAGTCTCCTTGAACCGCGCTCAGTTCAGAACCCTCTTGACTAGTGTGGCAGCCTTACGCTAGTCCACTATGCAGAGTGGGTGTTGTGCTGACCAACGGCAGTTGTTTGTACTGACTCATGCTAGTCTATTAGCTGATTTTATGTAACTGGAAAGGTGTCAAAGTGTTTCCTTTCTGGATATACTTTTATAACTGAATATATGAACAATTTGTGGTTGTTTCTATTGACTGGTGGAATATTTTAGTGTTGTTTTTATGGAACTGGAAAGATTTCATGACTTTACTTGACATACATGGCCTTACTTTTATCATTGAGTACTGTATGTGAACAATAAAGTTATCCCACCCTCCCAACTATGGCTTTTTCCAACCCATTTTAGGCTGATGCAGAGAATATGTGGTTTAACCAGTTGGCGCCTGGAGCGACACATACGCTGAATTCAGGCTCTTGCGATTTGAGTTTTTTTTCAATTAGAAATGTGGGTATGTTAATTCTAATTCGAGATGAGTATAGCTTTTAAATGCAACTCATTTTGTGTTTTTATGTGCATCGGAGGCTGAGAAATTTTGGTTTCAGTAGAGGGCACCTTTTCCCAAAATAGGCTCAGGGATTCGGCAGTAGTTTTTTTGCAGGTGCCTTAGGCTAAAATGGGCTAATGCATGTGTCCTTGTCTCTGTGATCTGATTGGTTTGTAGGAGCAAGCATTCGACCCCTATGAGACGTTGTCGCAGGACATCCTCTCGCGGGAGTTCCAGGAGCACTTAAACGGCCTGATGGCCCGCCCCACCGTCGCCCTGCACTTCCAGGTACAGTACTCTCACCGAAAGGAAATGATAAAGTCCCGCAACACTGTTCTGTGCTCCCAAAAAGTTTAATGGCGCAACGTTTTGGACGCCCAGTCTTTCATCAAAGTACTTGCACTGTCGTGCCATTAAACTTTTTGAGAACATAAAACTTGTATTGCGGACCTTATCGTTTCCTTTCAGGTGTCTTCTGTTTGATCCAGCACCTGTTTACGTGTCCAGCATTTTGTTTGTGTAATTTGTAAAGGCAGAAACAATCTTTCAAACAACATCAATTGACTGACATAGTCAAGGATAAATGTATCCAAGGATAAATGTGTCCTACCCTACCCCTTAAGTAAAAGAAGTAAAAAACAAAAGTAGCTTCACTGACTTCGGAGCAATGTACCTGATTCAGCGCTAATTGGATCACATTTTTAGGGGTTTTTTTTTCAGTAAGACCATTGTCTTTAGTTTACTTTCACTTTGGCCACCTCTGCAAAAAAGGCACACTAAGGTCAATTAAAATTCATGCCGGCGGTCGGGCCCCAAAGTTTCGATTTCACATGAAAATTACCCATTTCCTCCATTAGCATTGTAAAACTACAGTACTACAGCATCCCAAAAACACACCCCAAAAACACACACAGATAAAAGGGTTGGGGGCACTGATGGTATATTGTTAATGTAATGAATGTAATACATGGTATACACCAGCCACCCAATACCCACAACATGACAGGTTTTATCAGCACCTTAAAGCGGAATTCACCTTTCAAACAATATTGTGCCCTATCTCTGTATTTGACCACATTATAACAGGGGATTATGCTGCCACTGGATATTATACCTTTATATTAAATATAAAAGTTATTCATTGTTTTAGAAATGGTGATTTGAAACGTCACCAAATCACCGGAAGAAAAAATAACGACTACAAATTCCAGTAAAACGTTGACGCGTCATCAAATCACCTCGGTATGACAGGCGGCATGGAACAGAACAGCAGCCAGGCAGATAGGCTAACACATTTCGAGGATGGAGATATTTACGTTGTCGAGAGAATCTTTTAAGTATAGGTTACTGCACAGTACTAAAAGCCTTGGTGCATTCAATCCAACGGCTTAAAAAAAGTTTTGTCCACATTGTTAATAGCGCTCATTGTCATTACAGGTGTACCCTATTAGGCCTAGGCCTACATGCAAGTTGTAATGACACGTAGGCATACCCCACATGTTTTTTTACTATTATTATTGTTCTTGTTTTTTTTTTTTTTAAGTTGAATGTTCATCTTTAAAAAAAAAAAAATTTGTTGATTGTTGCTGAATTGTTTGAGGTCCGGTCCGGACCACGGTGCAGCGGACACTGACACTTCAAGTCCTAATGGGCTAAACAATAGGCGCACCCCAGTGAAGTTGTCTTTAATTGAATCAGGCTTATTTTACGATTATTCAAAGTTATTTTATGGATTGCTGAAGGAGGCTGCAACCATTTCTATCCTCAAACGAGGCGTGATTCATGCGTCATCCTCCTTGCACTGCTGGCACTGCTGTGCTCCTCTGCAAATGCGTAAAATGAAAAATAAATGCGTGCGCCGGCTATCATTAGGCTATTGCACTTTGACTTGGTTGCATTTAAAAATCACGAGCAAGAACACGGCACACTAAGGCAGGCTACTGAAATATGCTGTCAAGTCATTGTCCAGCGCACTCCCCAGACAGTCAGGGACGCCTATTTTTCATCAATGATAAACACACTTCCTCTCGAGGGGTAGGGGAGACGCGAACGGACAAAACAAATTAAACACTTGACCAAAGTAAGCGACCTACATCTTCAAAATGCGGTACCCAACACCCCCCTCAAACTGGCAAGATGGAGAGGAGACGTTGGGGTGCCCTTCACGATGCGCTATTTATGCGGGTTTGTAAGCCACAGTTTCACACAAGTAGCCTAACTTCTAAAAACAGAAAGCATAACCTGTGAAGAGCTGAATGCCCAGAAATGCGTGCGCACGGTGCAACCGAGTGGCGATTTTCCTTCATGTTCATGATTTTCCTTCATGTTGAACTATAATTAGTGTCAATGAATGGATGAAGACCATTTTTAAAAGCCAGCTTGCACATTAGTTTTATTTATGATAAATTCTAAGTATTCATTATGACTGGAAAAATTGCACTTTTCATTCATGAAAAGGGGGATCTTCTCCATGGTCGGCCATTTTGAATTTCCAAAAATAGCCATTTTTAGCTGCAAAAATGACTGTACTTGGACCATACTTGAAAATATTTGTTTATTATTTAGTAAACTTTCATGTAAAGATCAAATTTGGCAATAGGCAGCCCAGTTTCAATGAGCAGCATAGTTGCAGTACTTTTTTTGACCATTTCCTGCACAGTGTCCCTTTAAGGTTAGGCTACCTTCTCATTTTCCGTTTCAGCACTAATCTGAGGACAGCCACAGTTGCGACACAAGCTGCACTTCTCATACGTTTGTTTTTCAATTTTTACAATGGCTTAGTTACCCGAAGTGCATTCTGGATGACTGAGTGCGTTAAAATAGCCTTGACAATCGCGGTTCAGCACATAATTGTATTTAATTAAACCAAATAATGCAAATTACTTGATTTTTCTCATGTAAAATGCAAAATTAGGATAAATTATCTGTAATAGCAGCACACAATGACCAGAGGTGAATTCCGCTTTAATGTACTTTTCCTTGTCACCAATTCCCTTTCTGGCCTGTATGCACTGTATGGCCGTATCAGTGAGTGACTGTGTATTTATTTCTGCTAGAATGCCCTCTATACCGTGTGTCTATGCAGCCAAGCACAACACAAGACCAAAAATACTGTATATATACATAGGCCCAAGATGGTCGAAGGAGAACCACAAACATTTATATACCGTAGTGCAGTCGGACATTTTGAGGACAAAATGTTTATTTACGTGTCTGCGTGTGTGTGTGTGTGTGTCCGCGCATGTGTGCGAATGTGTGTTTCAGAATGTGGGTTTTATGAAAGCAAGAGAAAGACAGACTGTGTGTGGGGCAAGTGTTCCTGAAACCGAAAGAGTGACTTTGACACTGTGTGTGTGTGTGCGCGTGCGTGTATGTGTGGACTCATGGAAGGCGCGGGTTGTGTGACTTATTCACAGGTTTAAATATAAAATGGTTGATGCGCTTGGCAGCTTGAGAGGGCGCCAGCAAGTAGGTGTGTGTGTGCGTATGCATGTGTGTGTGTGTCTACGTCTACCTGTCTGTCTGTCTGTGCGTGTGTGTGTGTGTGTTTGTGTGTCTGCCTGTGTCTGCCCGTCTGTCTGCACGTCTGTGTGTGTGTGTGTGTGTCACTGCTTGTCTATGTCCGTTTCTGTCTCCGTCTCTGTCTGCTTGCCTGCGTAGGCCAAATGCCATACACCCTGCTTGGCTTCTTGCTCTCAACAGGCTTTTTGAGTGCATGCAAATAGAATATGTCAGGCCCATAGACACAGTGCCACCCTGCATCCATGGATGCCACAGGAACCGTGCATGCGTGCGTGCGTGCGTGAGAGAGAGAGAGAGAGTTCGAGGGAGAGGCAGAGAGAGAGAGACAGACACGCAGAGAGACAGACACACAGAGAGACAGACACACAGAGAGACAGACAGGCAGAGAGACAGATAGGCAGACAGACAGACAGAAAGAGAGACAGACAGAAAGAGAGGCAGACAGAAAGAGAGGCAGACAGACAGACAGAAAGAGAGACAGACAGACAGAAAGACAGAAAGAGAGGCAGACAGAAAGAGAGACAGAGAGACAGAAAGCGAGACGAAGAGATCATGTCATGATGAGAAGAGAGCTGTAAATTATTAAGGCTGCCTCCGAGTGCAACCAGTTTAATAACACAAACATCCAACCAGGCACTGGACACTCTGTTCCTCTTAGCTGTCTGTGGTGTAATTGCTTCAGCTAAGTGCGTGCGTGCGTGCGTGTGCGTGCGTGCGTGTGCGTGCGCGTGTGTGTGCGCGTGTGTTTTGCGTGCATGTCCTTTCTTTGTGTGCGTATGCGCATGTGTGTGTGAGTGCACGAGTGTTGTGCTTCAACATATACATATCGTGGTTTGTTCATTGTTGACTGAGCAATTGGCAAGCATAGGCCTGACTCTGGCAGACATGGAGAGGTGTGTGTACGTTTACGTTTATATGTGGTCCGACGATAAATCAGACACTTTGCGGAGTGACCCACACAGATTTTTTTTGTGTCTTTTTAGACTTTATTACGGACAGGACAGTATGAGAGGTAGACAGGAAGCGAATGGGGAGAGACGGGGAAGGACCCGAGTGCCCTACCGGTTGGCCACGGCAGGTCCGACCCACACAGATTTTAATTAAACTTGTTGTGCCTTGATAGTGGCAAGGTAGAAGAACACCCAAACTGCATTTGCACGAATCTGACACCAATATTATCAGGTCTGAGGGTAGGGCATTATACATTCATCCATAATTATGTCAGTTTAAGTCTCACACAGATCGTTTTGATGTTGTTTGAATGCTCTTTTCTGGCTCCACATCCAGCACATAGAGCATGGAAAGCAATAATTGTTTGGGTATGATTTATGAGCTATAAAATATTACAAAGTGAATATCCAAAAAGAATGTGTCAGTCGGGCCGTGAAAGTGTTTCATTTCACGTGAAATTATCCTATTCTGTGTGTCTCTGTGTGAGCGAGCGTGTGCGTGCTTGGGTTGCGAGACGGTTCGTTTAACGCATTCTTCCGAGGGGACTTTTCGTATAAAGCTTGGGACCATTCGTATAAGGCATGGGGCGTTTCGTAGAGTCCCTGAGGACGTTTCGTGGAAGACCTAAGGACGCTCCGTTCAATCCATGCAGACCTTTCGTGCAACTGGGCAGACATTTAGTTCAGTCTGCCCATTTTATTATTCATTTTATATTTCATTTAACGTGTGTGTCTACCACCACAATGCAATGACCACAAAACAAAAATTGAAACATGTAGAAAGTGCGTACATCTCTATTTTTATTAGGCCATTTTACATTTTTAGTTCAAGCTGCCTTTTTTATTAGCCTATTATTTTCATAGAGTGTAGTGGAAAGTGTGCACATCCAGCAAAAAAGCTGAGATGCCTGAAGAAGATCTATGATCGAAACGTTGCTCCTAATAAATTAAGTCTTTTGCAAGCAGTGTGCAGATCCTTTCCCGCTCCTATTATTTTCATAGCCTGTTTTATTAAACGTGTGTGCCAACCACCACAATGCAATGACCATAAAAGAAGTAGAAAGTGTGCGCCTCTATTTTTTATTATTTTTATTAGTGGTGGGCCGTCGTTAATGTGCTGCGATAATGTGAGACTCTTATCGCGCGACAAAGAAAATATCGCACGTTAATCTATTCTCAAAATATGCATTTGGGGTTTGGGGATGCGCGTCACCATAGCGTTCGATTGACAGACGCTTTCAGACTGCCCTCCAGTCGCTTCGCCTCTCCACCTGTTGCTCAGCAGCAGACCTACTAAATATGAACAGTGTTTGCATGCTGTAAACATTAATCTCTCTGCCGTGGTAGGTGTTGTTTTAGTGCTTTTTCAGAAGTGGTAGACTAGAGAGACGTTATTGTTTGAGGTGAAGCAGACATTATTGTGTACCAGCCCGACATAGCCTACATTTCCTCACGCATTGCATGGAACACAAACAACAGTCCTGCTCCAGAAATCTTGCCTGTGCCATAATTGCAAAACATTCCGTATGATATACATTTTGAAGATTGTCAAACTGAAACTGTCAATATCTACTCTCGCTGAATGTTTGTGTTATGATCGCGCATTTGCGACTCATGTCAGACGTTAATACACCTCGCGGTTGTTGCGCTTGATATTGCCAACATCATAGCCAAGCTGATAGCCAGCTACCAGCATATTTAATAACGAGGCCTAATACAAATAAAATAATTGCTGCGGATTTACATTTCTAAATCAACAGAAACTAACAGAAACTAGCCTGAAGGGATGTTTAGTTCAAACCTAAGGATGTTTAGTTCAAATTTAAGGACGTTTCGTAGGTCTTTGTGGTAGACGGAACGTCCTCTACGAAATATCCCATGGCTTATACGAATGGTCCCATGTTTCATACGAATGGTCCCCTCGGAAGAATGCATTCGACGAAAAGACCTGTCCCCCGTGCGTGCATGTGTTTGGATACAGTCGTGTGCGTGTGTGTGTGTGTGTGGGTCCCATGTCCCCCTTCCCTCTCCAGCATTCTTTGTCCTTTCGTGCATTCTAGCACTGCACAAGAAACCCTGCAGGTATTGATTTAGTGTGTGTTGTCACTATTGATTGTGTGTGTGTGTGTGTGTGTGTGTGTGTGTGTGTGTGTGTGTGTGTGTGTGTGTGTGTGTGTGTGTGTGTGTGTGTGTGTGTGTGTGTGTGTGTGTGTGTGTGTGTGTGTGTGTTAAGAGATACTATGACCTCTCGTCTCAGGTTACCCCATCAGCCAGACTGACTGTTTCTCCCGCACCAGCCCCCAGTACACACACACACACACACACACACACACACACACACTCCCCTGTCTTTCCATCGCTCTCTTCCCCATTTTCACACAAAGACAACTGCAGGAAGGGCCAAGACACAACACTGATCAAAAATAATCCTGCAGGTGTGTGTGCGTGCGTCTGTGTGTGTGTGTGTGTGTGTGCAGGGAAGCCGACAGGGGGGGTCACTTGTCCCGGGCCCAGGGAGAGAGGGGGCCCAGAATTGGATTCTCATTACATTATATTGAATGGGTTTGGGGCCCTTTCAGATGTCTTTGTCCCGGGCCCAGCCAAAGCTGTCAGAGGCCCTGTGGGTGTGGGGAGACTAAATGTTCCTCAGTCTCTGTCAGATCAGGTAGTTTTTTCCATCTGAAGGTGAAGATATTTTTTTCACTGGACTGATTCATTTTACATGATCACCCTAGCCAATTAGATTTTGCAGATTATTTCCAATGGGGTTTGGATCTGTTGTCTCTCCAAAAGTGCTGATGTTTTTGTGTGTATGGAGACTGCTTGTTCTATCTCTGTCAGAACGTTCCTCCTCTGTTATAAGGTTCTAACTTAAGTGTGTGTGTGTGTGTGTGTGTGTGTGTGTGTGTGTGTGTGTGTGTGTGTGTGTGTGTGTGTGTGTGTGTGTGTGTGTGTGTGTGTGTGTGTGTGTGTGTGTGTTTATGCGTTGCAGTCCATAGCGGAGGGCTTCAAGGAGGCCGTTCAGTACGTCTTACCACAGCTGATGATCGTACCAGTCTACCACTGCTTACACTACTTTGACCTGCTGCAGGTAGGTTTTTACACCATACACACACACACACACACACACACACACACACACACACACACACACTGTGTCACACTGTAACATTGACACTGTAAACAAAACATTATAAGTCAAACCTGTATCCCCATAAATCTTTCTTCTTTGTTCTGCCCAGCCTATTTTGCAACCAGAAGGTTGCAGGTTCACCATCTTGACCCCATCTTACGTGTCTTTGAACAAGATACTTAACCCCAAGTTTTTCCCCGTGGCATGGCAGCCACTGCCACTGGTGTGTGAATAGGTGAATGAGAGGCATACAATGTATAAGCCAAAGGCTTTGAGTGCTCAAAGGGACCACAATGGAAATAAGTCTTGGGACTTTTCTGTGTACATTACTTTCAATGTATGGTTGCTGTTGCTATACAATGTGAATTAATTCATTAATTCATTCAAAGACGCTATATAAATGCAATCCATTTACCAATTACTTACACACTGTTTAAAGCTCCCAAATCTCCCTTTGATTTAAAAAAACAAAAAAAACAAAAGAGTGCACTTCTTCACCTGTGTCCCATAGCCATACACAGCTCTGTTCTTCTCCGGTGTCCCATAGCCATACACAGCTCTGTTCTTCCCCTGTGTCCCATAGCCATACACAGCTCTGTTCTTCTCCTGTGTCCTATACTGCCCTACAATTTCAGAACGCAGTATAATTCAAAATGGCAAACTGAGAAAAAAGGCTTTAAAGTTTCCTTTCTGTCCACGCGACTGTGTTGGAGGTAAAGTGGTGATGACACTTCCATATAATACTTTTTTATGGTGAAAATTCATGCACACAAGAAAAAAGCAAAAAAAACCAACATTCTCATTACTTTTTAGCTGAAAAATCATTATACTGCGTTCTGTTGTGGTATTACTGTCTACACCAAAACCACGGTGTCAATGGAGAAGTGCAGTATAATTCGCATTATACTGCGTTCTTGGCTAGTACGACGTAACCTCCTAAAACCAAAAAGCGCAGTATAATCAGTTTTTTGCGTTTTTTTCCGAAATGGGACCAAGTTGGGCCAAAAAATTTTAACACAAGAAAAAGAAGGTATTTTAAAGCCAATTTCCGGTCTAAACCCATTTTCGACCATTTTCAAGATACTGCGTTCTGATATTGTAGGGCAGTATAGCCATACACAGCTCTGTTCTTCTCCTGTGTCCCATAGCCATACACAGCTCTGTTCTTCTCCTGTGTCCCATAGCCATACACAGCTCTGTTCTTCTCCTGTGTCCCATAGCCATACACAGCTCTGTTCTTCCCCTGTGTCCCATAGCCATACACAGCTCTGTTCTTCCCCTGTGTCCCATACTGCCCTACAATTTCAGAACGCAGTATAATTCAAAATGGCAAACTGAGAAAAAAGGCTTTAAAGTTTCCTTTCTGTCCACGCGACTGTGTTGGAGGTAAAGTGGTGATGACACTTCCATATAATACTTTTTTATGGTGAAAATTCATGCACACAAGAAAAAAGCAAAAAAACCAACATTCTCATTACTTTTTAGCTGAAAAATCATTATACTGCGTTCTGTTGTGGTATTACTGTCTACACCAAAACCACGGTGTCAATGGAGAAGTGCAGTATAATTCGCATTATACTGCGTTCTTGGCTAGTACGACGTAACCTCCTAAAACCAAAAAGCGCAGTATAATCAGTTTTTTGCGTTTTTTTCCGAAATGGGACCAAGTTGGGCCAAAAAATTTTAACACAAGAAAAAGAAGGTATTTTAAAGCCAATTTCCGGTCTAAACCCATTTTCGACCATTTTCAAGATACTGCGTTCTGATATTGTAGGGCAGTATAGCCATACACAGCTCTGTTCTTCTCCTGTGTCCCATAGCCACACACAGCTCTGTTCTTCTCCTGTGTCCCATAGCCATACACAGCTCTGTTCTTCTCCTGTGTCCCATAGCCATACACAGCTCTGTTCTTCTCCTGTGTCCCATAGCCATACACAGCTCTGTTCTTCCCTTCTTTGCACCGCCCCCTGCTGGACACCTACAAAAGTTAAAAGACTCATCATCACTCCTCTCCACCAAACTGTAGCACACACCTGGACCACAGATGCCCAATTAGGGGAGGGCGCAGACCATTTTGAAAGGGCAAAAACACCCCAATAATAATGAAAATGTTGATTCTTGTGTCATATCTGCCTGTGTGTGCACACACTTCAGCTCAATATCGGGTGGTCAAAAATGTAGAATATTGGAATGACTGAAGTTGGCGCCTTTGACCTGGACAATTAACTAAAGCCTCGCTCCACTCCACACAACATTATTCTACACTACATACAACTCTTGGTTTCACTTGTTTTTGGGGGGAATGCACATGTTTGTACAGCTCTGGAGAAATGAAGAGATGGCCGCAAAAATAGCTGTTTCTTCGATTTTACCATTTGCAGGAAGTACGATGTTTAGAAGATGGGTCATAGAATATACCGTATGTGTGTTTGTGCGTGCGCGTGTGTGTGGTGTTGCAGCAACTTCAGGAGCGCAGTGAGGATGATGACGATCGCGAGTGCCTGAAGCAGGCCATCACCGCCCTCCTCAACCTGCAGTGCAGCGTCGAGCGCATCTTCAACAAGCACCAGCCACGACGCAAACCAGGGTACACAGCTAAAGAGACATTCACACAAACACACACAAACACACACACACACACACACACACACACACACACACACACACACACACACACACACACACACACACACACACACACACACACACACACACACACACAGACATTCATACACACACATCAAGCGCCAGCCACGACGCAAACCAGGGTACAAGCACAGACATTCACACATACACACACACACACAACCAGATACGGAGACATTTCACACATACAAAACGTCTAAATGTCCAAATGCTATAACGGTCACCCCTTTTCTCTCTACTCCCTCCCTCCCTCCTCTGCCTATCTCTCTCTCTCTCTCTCTCTCTCTCTCTCTCTCTCTCCCTCTCTCCCTCCCTCCCTCTATTACTCCCCCCCCTTCCCCCAGTGAGCCCATGTACCGGCTGTACAGCCGGCCGGCGCGCAGCAAGCAGACGGCCATGAAGCGCATGGGCGACATCCAGAAGAGCATCGACGGCTGGGAGGGCAAGGACATCGGCCAGTGCTGCAGCCGCTTCCTGCACGAGGGGCCCCTGACGCGCGCCGGCGCCAAACACGAGCGCCACAACTTCCTGTTCGACGGCCTGCTGGTCAGCTGCAAGGCGGCCAGCCAGAGCACGCGGCTGCCGGGGGCCAGCAGCGGCGCCGAGTACCGGCTCAAGGAGAAGTTTGTGCTGCGCCGCGCCCGCGTACTGGACCGCGACGACACGCCCGAGCTGCGGCACGCCTTCGAGCTGGTGACGGGCGGCGGCGGCACGGGCCGCGGGGACAGGGACGATGGCGGGGGGGCGTGCGGCGCGGTGTTCTGCGCACGCTCGGCCGAGGAGAAGGCCAGCTGGATGGCGGCGCTGGTGACGCTGCAGTGCCGCAGCATGCTGGAGCGGCTGCTGGACGCCGAACTGCGCAGCGAGGAGAAGACCCAGCAGCTCTGCCTGCCGCCGCCGCACCTCTACCGCTTCGCCGAGGCCGACTCGGAGGAGAACGTGCTGCTGGAGGAGAGGGCGGCGCAGGGCAGCGGCAGCGGCATACCCCTCATCAAGGCGGCCACGCTGGTCAAACTCATAGAGAGGCTCACCTACCACATGTATGCAGGTATGGAGATATAGGAGAACACACACATTATGACACATACAGGCATGAAAATCCCTCACCTTTCGGCGAAATTCGCCGTTTTGAAATCAAAATGGGTCATATTCTGTGAATCTTGCAGATCCGAGGAGAATATTTGGGGGGGGGTTGTTGAGTCGGGCGAGGAGAAAAGTGTACCGCAGAAAACTTCATACAACTTTCACTCTGTTGTTATACTCATGAACGCCCATCCGGGTACTTTGCTCATAAATGTGCGTTACGCCCCTTTATGGGTGAAAACAAACCGGATGTCTCATCAACTTACATGCTACATCGGCTTGTCTAAATCAACACAGTCCATGCTTCAGCCATGGCTGTTTGGCTCTATTATTTTAACAGCCGGCAACACAACACGTTTTCGCCATGTTGCGCGTGAACAACGCTAATCTACAGGTCCATATCTTTCGTTTATTAAACCCCAACATCACCAATTGACTTGCATGGGTTGCTTTCCCCCACAAATGGGCGTAACGCACATGGAAAACGTCACACAGCATTTGTACCTGTCGGCACAGCCAATAACAAATATCTTTCTTTATAGAACATCTCTGATTATATGAAAATGTCGAAACGATCTGTCACAGATAGGTTACACGTTTCCCAGAGAGGTGTGAGAGAGTTGTGCCCGACCATTTCCCCTTTCTCAAATAATCCATGTGCCCATGGGTCTATGGATTTTACTGTGGAAGTCTGCATGGTTGGCGAACAGGTGGCATACTGTACCTCTCATGATCATTGTGGCTTAACTGCTCTCTACTCTAATAATTTTGCTGATAACCTGATATATGAGAACAACAATCAGGACGTAAGCATTTCGATGAGAAGTGAGTGGATGTGCCTGTCGGTTAAGTTGTTCCTAATAATTTGAATTGCCCTGCCCTCGTGAAAAGTATTTCTTCTCAAAGAGCTCCATTAATGAAAGCTTGGTTACACGGCACGTTTTCCTGCAGGCTATTCCATTTTTTCCCCCAGTTAAAGCGATGGTTCGGAGTAGAATCCCCCTAATGCCATTTGAACCGTGACACCCATCCACCTTTACACCCGAAGTGTTTTCTGCCGCAGACTTACATCAACAGAGTTGCCGTGTTATTCGATGTTTATTCCGGTTAGCTTGACTCAAGCGCATATGGATACTGGGCACCGTCTCCAAACTTTCCCCACAAAAATAACATGTCATTACACCAAACTTCTGCAGTAGCACAAATATGGTCTGTACTCACGAAACGAAGCATTTGGAAGTTTGGAAATAGTCCAGGAGTTTAGTATTATCAACACAAGCTGAATAGCTTCTCTGCTGCTAAAGCTGTGCCAACGTTACTTCCGTCATATGAGACAAGCCCGTAAAAGTCTTCAACAAACTTCCAGACGAGAGTGTTAAAAAAGTTTTCACTGAATTGTGATTAAGGCTTATATTTTCAAGGCAATACTTAAAAGATATTTCAAATCTTACCTACTATCAATTAGACAAGGATTTTCGTTATCAATACTGATGCTGAATTCACTTTTCATTGTGCATATTATGAGCTTCGTTGAGGACTCTTACATGCTTGTCTTAGATGACGGAAGTAACGTTGGCGCAGCTTTAGCAGCAGAGAAGCTATTCGGCTTGTGTTGATAATAATAAACTCCTGGACTATTTCCAAACTTCCAAATGCTTCGTTTCGTGAGTACAGACCATATTTGTGCTACTGCAGAAGTTTGGTGTCATGACATGTTATTTTTGTGGGGAAAGTTTGGAGACGGTGCCCAGTATCCATATGCGCTTGAGTCAAGCTAACCGGAATAAACATCGAATAACACGGCAACTCTGTTGATGTAAGCCTGCGGCAGAAAACACTTCGGGTGTAAAGGTGGATGGGTGTCACGGTTCAAATGGCATTAGGGTGATTCTACTCCGAACCATCGCTTTAATGGTTTGAAATGTCCATCCACACGCACAGTAGGCCTAGAATATTTCGGTTTCCGTTCGTTGTATTTGTACATCCGTTTTTTGCGCGAGTGAACCAACCGGGATAGATTTAACGGTTGAGTGTGTTACAGGAAAGAAATGACTAAAAGTAGTATCTAGTACGGGGTAATAAACCATATGAAGAAGCGCATGTACACTACATTAGGCTACATCTAAATGACATAGGCATAAAATAAATATAGGTAACCTATAATATTTAGTGGAGCACGGTCAAACACGTTTCTTTCACGGTTAAGTTGGAGCTTTCCTATTAATGTTTTAATAGGAAGCTACTAGGAGAATGGACTAAAACTTGAGTAGTTTTGACGAAATTTCTGTAGTTTATCCAAACTATGACTATTTTTTGTATAGGAAGTTACTTGAAATATCATGATGATTAAATATGCAAATGAGATCACAGCCAGGCAAGCTGAGGGGCATTGGGGAGTGCTGAGGGGAGGGGGTGCCTAGTTGCCATTGGGGGGCATTAGTCTATTTTATTTGTTAATACTAAGGGGATATTGGCAGGGGTTTTCTATCTATCTATCTATCTATCTATCTATCTATCTATCTATCTATCTATCTATCTATCTATCTATCTATCTATCTATCTATCTATCTATCTATCTATCTATCTATCTATCTATCTATCTATCTATCTATCTATCTATCTATCTATCTATCTATCTATCCATCTATCTATCTATCTATCTATCTATACAAGTCCCCCCTGACGCTATCTGCCCCCCTCATCAGACATGACCGCTAAATCATAAAGTAACGAAGGTGGTTGACACTGGCAGTTCTTCTCATGTTCACTGTCAGTGGGTCACTACAGTATGCTCAAAATTCACAATTTGAAGACGGTTTTAGCTACATTTTCTACCATGGGGGACCATGCCTCCAGACCCCCCTGCCCTAGTATGACACATATATGTCAGATATCAGTACACACATCCAGACTGTTGCTGGAGGAGTGGCAGGATACCCCTTATCAAGACGGGTGATGCTGGTCAGGCTCATAGAGAGTAGAGACGCACAAATCTTTAGTCCACCCCCCTAACCATTATGCCACAGCTGCCCGGGCCGTATGTATGCAGTTGAGGACTTCTGTGTGTGTGTGTGTGTGTGTGTGTGTGTGTGTGTGTGTGTGTGTGTGTGTGTGTGTGTGTGTGTGTGTGTGTGTGTGTGTGTGTGTGTGTGTGTGTGTGTGTGTGTGTGTGTGTGTGTGTGTGAGATTTTTGTCAGTGTCTTAAATGTATGTTTAGTTTAACTGCACATTGGAGACTGGTCAAACGCAATTTCAAACTTTTGTGCTAACCCTGTTACATAGATTTTTGACAATAAAGTACACTTGACTTGACAAGCACATGAAGGATACATATGCCTATTGCAAGCTACAGCACTCATCAGGGAGTGCTATGATGGTCATAGGGATGCTGGAGAGCCACCCTCTACCCAGAGGCAGGCCACCCTAGCCTGGTAAACCAGCGCCACCTGCTGGACGCTGAAAATTTTTCAGCTGCGGGTGGGTCTGGTATCGAACAACTATTCATTTTGAATCTTGCCCTGAATCTGGCAAGATGGTAACTAAACCAATCACAACGCAGAGATGTGTTTTGAATCAACGCGGGCGGGGCAGAGGGTTCTGGGGCGGGGTTTTGAGGGAGTGACGACATAGCAGTGAGACGCTGGGCAGTGGAGAAAGCACAAGAAAGATGGCGGCGGCAATGGAACAGCGCTCGTTTGATTTTGCATTGGCATCAGTTTTGGAAGAATTAGACTTGGGGTTTTCGTTAAAACGTGAGCAAGAGGAGGCTCTACGTTCATTCATTTTTAAGAAGGACGTTTTCGCCGTGTTACCGACAGGCTATGGCAAAAGTCTTATCTACCAGTTCCACTGGTAGCCGAAATGATGGGGCTCTTTGAAAACCCGATGGTAGTACCGGTAGTCGTCTCGCCCTTGTTAGCCCTAATGGTAGACCAGGCGAAGGAGGCGAGCAATTTTGGACTCACTGCCCACAGGTCTGTGTCACTGCCATGCAACTGGGCGTCGATAACCCAGCAAACATAAAAAATGTGTCGTCAGTGCCAGTTGGTCTTCGGAGCAGTCAGGAGGCATGGCTTTTGCTGAACGCGACGTGTTGTCTTCCAAGACAAGGTCCTCGGAGTGGACGAGGTTCACCTCATATAATGGTAAGTGGCATGCTCTTAACAACGTCAGGGTGTGTGTTAAGTATATTCCTAAAAGATGACGGTAATGATTGGTAAACGCTTCGCCCTGTTGCCATTGTAACAGATGGACTGTCGCCCCCGGACGTCTCCCCTTTTAATCTCAGTTTACAGTCTTTAATGTTGACTATCTAAACAAAGTCTGTGGTCGTAAGATTGAAGTTTACATGGACGTTGTGTGAGATGAACGTGGGGCTGATTGACTGGGGATGACAGATAAACGGCTCTGTACGGCGGCTAGAGGATACACATGGCTGCCTAAGTTAAATTTTACACTTTGGAAATTAGTACACTGCACTTCGACGAGACCAGAAATGGCGTCGCACTAAAATAACATCGATGTTATGGAGCTAATGGTGCCATACCGGTGGAGTGATCTACACTAGAATCACACTGATACCGTGTATTCAGACAGTTAATACACCGAGTAAACCAACGAAAACACTTCTGAGACTCATTCTTGTGCGTGATTGTATTCCTCAAACACTTCAGTGCGGTGAGCATTCCGAGAAACCCCCAGTCAATCGAGCCCCACGATGATCTCTCACAACGCACTTGCTCAATTATGTTGAATTAATTGTTCCGTTGATGTGGAAATAACACTAAGAAGCTAGTTTATATGGACTTAATTGCTTTGTGATTGAAGAATAACGTACTGATTTTCCACAGGGGGAAACGTGACAAAGGGGGAAGGCCTTCAGGTATTGTTTTGGCAAGCTAGGAGAACACATCTGACAGACAAAAAGGTTTCATCAAAGACACACAGGCAGGTAAGCTAGTTCTATCATCTGTGGAAAGATGTCTTGGTTGTACTTTACCATAGCCAAATGTTGTGTTTGAGTTAAGGACTGTTCCCCACCCCATCTGAGTTATTGAGGGGGGTCTGTGTTAACAATATCCAGCAGTCTATTAGGCCTACAATCTGTTGTCACAAGTTAACACACTGATTGTAATAGGTAGTGTGAATGTTAATGAGGATCATGTCTGTTTGCTTGATCTTAACAATATGCAACTGTACCAGTTCACCAGCGAAAATATAGGCTACTGTTTGTCTGCCAGCTACATTCTTTTTTTTTCTTTTGTGCAAGCTCCTGAAGTAAAGGACCTACACAGGACCTTCATATCAAGGACATTGACTGTGTGGATCTCGAGGTGCAGTTACCCAAAAGTTGCTACCCACGGAATACCAGGTTTTGAGGGATCCTGCCAGAGCAGAGAATCAACAGTAAGTCATATCTTAACTTCACACAAATACACATACAAGGGTGTGCCCAACACACATGTACTTTATAATATATTATTTTCTAAGTAATGAGACAAATTGAGGAATACATATTGGCCTGGTTCAGTCAAGTGGAGTTGTTGTCTGTTTCAAGCTACAGGTGTTTGCAAGGCAATTTATTATTTGTCGAAATTAAGGCAAATTTCATACATGTGTGTGACCATTCATCTTGCCACCTGTATTATTTTGTAGTAGAAGGCAGAAGTCTTATGGCAGTGTGATGCTACAGTAATGCTTACAGTAATTTAAAGAGTATAGTTTACCTTCCTTAAAGCAATGTTGGGATATATGCCTTGCTCAAGGGCACTTTAGGCATGGATGGAGGTGTATGCAGTGGTCAGAGATTTGAGTCAGCAACCCTAGTCTGATCTTAAGACCACCTCACTAATCATTATGCCACACTGCCCACCATGTTAAGAAACTACAATATCAAGCCCCCCTTTGCCGGTATTCATGACTCATGATTTTTTCTGTTTGATTTGTTGTTATTGACAGGATACATTGAAGAGGAGACTCCGACATGACCGCCGGCATCTTGTGTTATTCACCCCCACCACTTGTAATACTGAATGCCTGAATTGTTGTTTGCTGCTCAGACTTTGTCAACAGATATGGTCTTCGACATATTACCCTTAGGTGTGGAAACAGATTGTGACAGTCCAGCAAAATGAGCCAGACAGATAGTAACACTGAAAAAGGACGACGTTGTTCCCATGGCCTCACACTGCAGAAGACTACAGACGTTCAGTGAAGCACAAACAGCTGTTCCTCTTGTACTTAATAATTTAGTCAGCTGGATTCTAGGTGCCACTAAGGAGCCAACAGTGGATAATTTTGTCAACATTTCAATGGCATACATTAAAAGGGCAGCCTGTAATTGTTTGCCTTGCCTCCATCTTCCTTGCCACCAAGGGGTTGTAGACCGATGCCCTAGTCCTCCTGTTTAGGTACAACCATGCAGGCCAGTCTATTGAAGCATATACTTATGACTGTTTGTATGTGTTGTGTATCTAGTAATGGATAAATTACCACATGAATAACTGCATATTCATTATATTGATAATTATAATGGCTTCCATTATTGATTAAAAAGGGATCTACCACCACTTGCATTATTGTTTTGTTATAAATGAAGCACTGTTAGGAATCCAGGAAGACGGATGCCGAGGCACTCAAGGTTGCATTTTTTTTATTATTTACTTTATTTGGCTACAATGCCTCAGCATCTGTCTTCCTGGACCAAGTTTGACAGCCCCTACACTGATGAGCACCAAGGAAAAAAGGTGAAGACCCAGAAGCACTCCAATTACCTGCTTGTGTTTGATAATGTTAGGATCCATTTATCCCACTTTAAATGCATGAATATCACTGAAAATTGGAATTGTTTCCAATTTTTTTTTTTTTTTAATGTATATATCATGAAAGGTAACTTGCATTGCCTTTTGAAGCACAGTTTAACAGTTGGACCACTTTGTATAGCCTATATGAACGATCATTATTGATCTTGGATATTATTGATATTGTAGGCCTATTTCTATTTGGGCTCATGTCTTTGCCTTTGGCACCCTCATGCATTATTGTTCTTCAAGATAGAAATTAATCACGGTCATTCTTAACTGTTAAGAATCAATCTGTCTTCCTTAGAGAGATATATATTTTAAAAACCTTACTTTAGTACAATTTGTGGAACGCAAGAGGACTGATAGCTGTCCAAATCGGCAACGTGATTAGCGCGGTCACGTGGTGTATCGTGTCTCCTCATTCAGCTAAGGAAAATATTCCTTCTGTAAACGTCTATACCCTTGGATGTTTTCACGATCCGAACCTCTCTGAAGTGAAACATAGTGTAGCGTTTGGTAGCCAGGGAACACACAGGATGTAGACAGAAGTGTCCGTTCAATGGAGACAGTTGGCCACAGCCACGCCACATAAAAATAATGAACAAGTAGGGCTACACTGCTTACCAGTAACCCAACTGTAGCACAGCTGCTACGTAGATCTCTCACAGTAAACAGAGAGAACTCCCCGCTCCCCTTATTCGAACCCCAACAGTGCCTCGCACCCACCAAACCATAGAACAGAATCATAGAACCGATGCGTACACAACTTAAGTAACCCCCCAGACTCGCTACAATAGCTTTGGTCAGTTCATCATCTTATGGGCATCGTGTTCGGATGCTGTGGAGCGAGAATGAACGAAAATTGAGGTGACCTGACGGCCTATAAATACAGGAAGATCTCTTTCAAGTATGTTTAACACCGTGGGCTTCCTCGATGCATGCGAGACGTTCGCTGAAACCGACAAAGCTGAAGTTGAACTTTGGAACAGTTTTGTATAGTGTTGTAGTACACCGGCAACTCGCATGTCTTTTTGGCAAAAGCGACAACTAAAGTCCGACTCAATCTCAAAACGTATATGTTATCCACGGTCCTGCTCACAGCTTCACTACTTCCCTTGTTTACAGTCCCCTCTCCACCACAGCTGTCTGTCGCGCTTACTACGTCACAGTCAGTTGCGCTGATTGGTCAGAGCGTTGGCCTATTAGCACAGACATGGTTTGAAAGACAACGGGTTGTGCTCATCAACAATGTTCCGTTTTCTCCATTCATCAGAGCCAGACTAAATAAAGACATCCAATACATTTAGGCTGGTTTATCAGGCTAAGGCCACCCACCTTGACTACATGTCTTTTTCTGCTCCTCTCCCATTTCAGATCCCAACTTTGTCCGCACTTTTCTCACCACCTACCGCTCCTTTTGCAAACCCGAGGAGCTGCTCACATTGCTCATTGAGAGGTACTGTGCAGTTTTTTTCTTGAAATGTATTTTTTCTACTAGTGTGCACTAATTTGGTCCTTTTGATGTTATTGCAAAATATATTTAAAAAAAATTGACATGTTCAGTGCATGTGAGGAGGGGATAAGAGATGTCTTGCGGTTGTCTGTGCTCACGCACGCACACACACACACACACACACACACACACACACACACACACACACACACACACACACACACACACACACACTCTAGACTGCTAGAGAGTAGACCGTGTGAGATGGTTAGTTGAGACAGTGTGTGAATTGGATCATGTTTTGGTCCTCCTCATAGAATGGAGATCCCAGAGCAGGAGGCCAAAGAGGAGGAGCTTCAAGGCCTGTGGAACACTGACCAGCCAATGGCTGCAGAGCTGCAGAGATTCCGCCGCGAGTACGTCCAACCAGTGCAGCTCAGGTAAGCTGATCACTCTCAGGAAAAAAAAAAAAAAGGTCTGTATTTTTGTCTTTTTATATGTGGTTCTATTTCGTTTCTCCTGACCGCCAGGCAGTGCTGAATGTTCATTACATTCTCCCCTTTGGTGTTTTGAAAGTAAATAAATGTAATGTAAATAATTAAGTGAACTGTTTGACATAGTGAGGCATGGAAATTGCATGGGCTGCATCAATTGTTAATTCTGTACCATCTTTGCAAACAAGGTCACAGATTGGTTGTCAACTGAGCAATTGCATTGCAACCAACAAAACAACTAAATGAGTTATTGACTGTGGTTTTAGGAAACAAAATGCTGATTGACAAAAAAGAATGCATTTTGTTCTGTCAAAAAAAACTGTTAAACATCTCTCAAAAGTATTACATTTATCAGAGTACCTCATAAGCATAGACTCATCTGCTTGTCTTATTTATGGTAATAGAAATTGGCGTGACTTTGACACATATGACAGTACGTACATTTAATTGTAATTGTACAATTTAATTGTACTGGGGTATTGCGTCAGCCTTAATGTGTATGACGGTACATTATACATCGGTGAATATGTGTCTCCTAATCGGCTGTGTCTGTGTCTGCTCTGTGCAGGGTGCTGAATGTGTTTCGTCAGTGGGTGGAGCACCACTTCTACGACTTTGAGAACAATCCGGAACTCCGCACCCGACTAGAGACCTACATCACCAGCATCACACAGCTGAAAGGTGCAATGACACACACACACACACACACACACACACACACACACACACACACACACACACACACACACACACACACACACACACACACACACACACACGTTTTATTACCATGTTTATTACTATGTTTGCGAATGCTAAAGCTGTGCCCTGACCAAAACAATCCACTCTTGTGTGTTTAGGAAAGCTGTCTTGTTGCACGTGTTTCACAGTTTTCACGCCCTCGTGATGGCTTGTTTCCCTTTAGCAAAGGAAATGAATACTGACTGAATATCTCTCTCAGGCAAGTCGATGCGTAAGTGGGTTGAGTCGATTCACAAGATCATCCGTCGTAAGCTGGCGACGCAGGCCAATGGGGTGAGCCACAGCATCACCTTTGAGCGCACGCCGCCGCCCGTGGAGTGGCACATCAGCCGGCCGGGCCAGATCGACACCTTCCACCTCATGACGCTCCACCCCATCGAGATCGCACGCCAGCTCACACTCCTGGAGTCCGAACTCTACAGGTGAGTAGCACGTGTGTGTGCATGTCTGTGTCTTTGTCCATGTCTGTGTCTTTGTCCATTCTTGATCTACAGTGTGTGTGCGTGTGTGCGTGCGTGCGTGCGTGCGTGCGTGCGTGCGTGTGTGTGTTTTGTGTGGTCATCATCTGGGTATGTGTTTGTTTTAGGGTTGTGCCGATAGACGATGTCATCGTCCATCGGCGATGGACAGCTGGCATCACGATGGACAGCCAACATCGTGATGCCAAGGAATTTGTATTTTTGAAGCCGCTGCTATTGCCATCATTACGGTGCTTGGCATTGCAATAAACTGAAACATTACCGTAAAATCCTTAGTAGCAGCGGACTGCGCAGGTAGCAGGACTGAACGGACCGAGGTTGTCAACACAAGCCTCAAGCAGAGTGAATTTTATAGCTACGAAAAAAACCGCAATGGAATAAAAAAAAAAACCTGTGAACTAAGCCCTACTATTGTTTGCTGCATATGAGTTCAAGTAAGTGTCTGATTGCCTACATTTATTGATGTGGTTGGTTCTCCCTCCGGAGTAGCCTAAAGTGAAAGCAACAAATCGTTCAGCAATTGCGACAGTTTACCATTTCATGTTTAACGGAAATTCGACTCAAAATGTTTAATCTCTCCGCGATGGAGATGTCTTGTGAAGTAGCCACACAAAATTGTAGGCTACATTTCTGATTAGCCCACTGCCAAGAGGGAGCGCAAGCGATTCCATGTCTGCCCGCGTCTTTGTGGCTTCACCGCAATTGTTTCCATTGATGAATTAAAAAGTCTCGCCGTGTGCTTAAGAAACATTCGCGTCGGGTAATTTGCTAACTCGGGCTAAAATCCATTGCAAAACCTCGAGAAGGCACGCGTGGGTTCTCATCTCTTCCATTTGACAAACGTTCTGGGCTTCCCTGCATGGCTAAAGTTATGTACCGGTATGCAAAAAACGCTGTGACACAGCTGGTCTTGAAATAGAACTACGCCGTTAAATAACACACTCTAGTAGCAGCCTGCAGTAGGCTGCATCGTGAAATTTACTGAAAATAAGTTTCCACACGGTGGAGTTTGGAAGAGCGTGCTTGAAGCAGCTGATGGTGACACGAGAGACAAGAAGGGCGATGGGGAGGGGTCGGTCGGGGAGAGTCGCTCTCACAGACAGCAGAGGAGCGACCATCTCTGTTGCTCTGTTAACCCACTCCCCCCCCCCCCCCCCACACCCTCAACGACGACGATGTCATCGTCCATCGCATCGTCTCATTGTAAACATCGTCAGCTGCCAATTAGGGGGACATCGCCCAAGCCTAGTTTGTTTGTTCATCATCTGGGTATGTCTCTGACTGTGTGTGTGTGTGTGTGTGTGTGTGTGTGTGTGTGTGTGTGTGTGTGTGTGTGTGTGTGTGTGTGTGTGTGTGTGTGTGTGTGTGTGTGTGTGTGTGTGTGTGTGTGTTTTGTTTGGGGTGCTGTATTGTTTCTCAATAAGTATTGGTCCTCCCAAATAAAGTAATCAAACTGTGTGTGTGTGTGTGTTTTCATTATCTGGATATGTCTCTGACTGTGTGTTTGTGTGTTCATGTGTTCATCCATTGTGTGTGTGCGTGTGCGTGTGCGTGTGCGTGTGCGTGTGCGTGTGCGTGTGCGTGTGCGTGTGTGTGTGTGCAGGGCGGTGCGTCCATCTGAGCTGGTGGGCAGCGTGTGGACCAAAGAGGACAAGGAGAAGAACTCCCCCAACCTGCTGCGCATGATCCGACACACCACCAACCTCACGCTCTGGTTCGAGAAGTGAGTCACGCCCTCTTTCTCCCTCCCTCTCTCTCTCTCTCTCTCCCTCTCTCTCTCTCTCTCTCTCTCTCTCTCTCTCTCTCTCTCCCTCTCTCTCTCTCTCTCTCTCTCTCACCTTCCCTGACATACTCTGCTCCTCTCCTCTGACGTCTGCTCTCTGCCTCACAGTCACTCCTCGCTTACGCGGTCACACTCATTCCTCTCTCTCTCTCTCTCTCTCTCTCTCTCTCTCTCTCTCTCTCTCTCTCTCTCTCTCTCTATCCCTTTATCCCTCTCTCCCTCGCCTCCCCTGACATGCTGCTCTGACATCCTCTGTCCACTTCACACTCCTCCCTCATACTCTCGTGCTTTCCCTCTCTCTCTGTCTCATCGGCCCTCTCCCTTTCTCTCTGAGTCTTCTCGCTCTCCTCACTCCTCCATTCACTATTTTCTGCTCTCTGTTCTTCCAAATCGCACTCCTATTCATAATCACCTAATCACAAGTCATGGTCGCACACATTCCTATCTGTTCCTTTTTTTCCTCTCACTCTTTTTTTCTCCTATCTTTGTCTACCTCTCACCATCTCTCTTTCTCAGTCTCGACCAAACTTATGTCTCACCCTCTCTCACTTCTTCTGTTCCTCAATTCAAGTTACCAGATTTAAGATTATGTATTGGCATGATGAGAGCATTTGTGTTGCCAAAGCAGTACATTCTTTCAAAGTAAATAATGTCAATATTTGTGTGTGCTCCCCCCCCCCTCTCTCTCTCTCTCTCCCCCTCTCTTTCTCTATCACTCTCTCTGGTAT
Organism: Engraulis encrasicolus; assembly: GCF_034702125.1. Taxonomy (NCBI): domain Eukaryota; kingdom Metazoa; phylum Chordata; class Actinopteri; order Clupeiformes; family Engraulidae; genus Engraulis; species Engraulis encrasicolus. Next base: position 38,586,422 of record NC_085875.1, read on the forward strand.
CCCCCTCTCTCACTCACTCATTCACTCACCCACTCACTCACTCACTCACTCACTCTCTATCTCTCTCTCTCTCTCTCTCTCTCTCTCTCTCTCTCTCTCTCTCTCTCTCTCTCTCTCTCTCTCTCCCCCCCCTCCCCAGGTGTATAGTGGAGGCTGAGAACTTTGAGGAGCGTGTGGCGGTGGTGACTCGTGTGGTGGACATCCTGCAGGTCTTCCAGGACCTCAACAACTTCAACGGCGTGCTGGAGATCGTGAGCGCCATGAACTCCGTACCCGTCTACCGCCTGGACCACACCTTCGAGGTGATGCGCGCACACACACACACACACACACACACACACACACCGTCTATCGCCTAGACCACAACTTCGAGGTGACACACACGCACGCACACACACACACACACACCATCTATCACCTAGACCACAACTTCGAGGTGACACACACACACACACACACACACACACACACACACACACACACACACACACACACACACACACACACACACACACACACAGTACCTATCTACCGCCTCCATTGCAACACTCAAGAGAAGAAATTACTTGACTAACTACATGAGGTGTGTGTGTGTGTGTGTGTGTGTGTGTGTGTGTGTGTGTGTGTGTAGTCGCTCCATGAGCGTAAGAAGCGTATCCTGGAGGATGCTATGGAGCTGAGTCAGGACCACTTCAAGAAGTACCTGGCCAAGCTCAAGTCCATCAACCCACCCTGCGTGCCTTTCCTAGGTAGGAACACTGCTCTGTCTGTGCGCCTCTGTGTGTGTGTGTGTGTGTGTTCTCAAACTTGCATTGCAACCTCACAAACTCTGTAGACCCACATGCACACATTGTGTGTGTACGTTGATTATATTGTATTGTTTCATGTCTTATTGGTTAGAATCTCTACGAATTGGTATGTGTATTTGTAAAATTGTGGAATCAAATGTCCGTGCGTGCGTGCGTGCGCACCTGTTTATAGAAGTAGAAGTTTTTTGTTGTCACCGAACAAGTACTGTGAAATAACCAACAGCGGCGATAATAGACGAGCAGTAGAGTAAGGCCAAGTAATGAAGATACGTAATACGTACAATACAGGACACTAAGCAACATATGCGTGTGTGTGTGTGTGTGTGTGTGTGTGTGTGTGTGTGTGTGTCTAGATATCTACTTGACCAACAGCCTGTAAAAAAAAAGTATTGGTACTATGTACAATACGGTACCCAAAAAAATACATGCATGTGCGTGTCTGTTTAGGTATCTACTTGACCAACAGCCTGTAAAAAAAAAGTATTGGTACTATGTACAATACGGTACCCAAAAAAATCCATGCGTGTGTGTGTGTGTTTAGGTATCTACTTGACCAACATCCTGAAGACGGAGGAAGGCAACCCCGACTTCCTGAAGCGCAACAACAAGGAGCTGATCAACTTCAGCAAGCGGCGGAAAGTGGCCGAGATCACGGGAGAGATCCAGCAATACCAGAACCAGCCTTACTGCCTCAAAGTGGAGCACGACATCAGGGTAAGAGGAGGCTGTTTTGTAGGGGTGTAAATCACAGCCTCCATGATCCATTACAATACGATTCGACTTTTTTCCAATTACTTTTCCACTTCTATGTTATGGAGCTAGGGCATTGGGCAGGGGCCAGTGATTCGATTATTTTCGATGCTTAAGAATGCCCCACGATACGATGTGATTCGATTCAATTGTCAGATTATATCGCGATATATCGATACATTTCAATGATTATTTACACCCTTTCTGTTTTGTGTGAGTGTGCGTGTGCGTATGCAGTGCATGCGGTGTTTGTGTGTGATACTGAAGGTATCATAGGGGGCCCTTATCAATATTTTCCACCATTGTTGTTGGACTCTATCATGACCTCAGCATGAAGGTTGAGAAGATGGCTCCTCGCAATTGTCAATATTGCACCTTTCACACGCATCTGCGTGCCTTATGTCAGGTGTGCTCTGATAGTAGTGCTCTGGTAGTTCTTCTACTTCAACGGTACGTGCACTCGTTTGCACACGATTCAGTTCAGTCACACAGCATACCCCAGGGCTATGATGCTTCCAACGTGCGTGTGCGTTTGCGTGTGCGTGTGCGTGCGTTGTATGCATCTGTGTGATGTGGAGTTTTTGTTTTTTTTAAAAGATATTTTTATGGGCTTTTTGGGCCTTTATTTCGGCTAGGACAGTGAAGATGCGATAGGAAGTGAGGGCGGAGAGAGATGGGGTAGGGCCGGGAAATGACCCCGTCCGGACTCGAATCGGGGTCCCCGTGGGAATGCAAGCCCAAGTGTGGGGGGCTTAGCGCGCTGCGCCACAGCGCCCCCCGTGATGTGGAGTTATTGAGTCATACGTGTGATGCTTGTGTGTGTCTCGTCCCCTGCAGCGCTTCTTTGAGAACCTGAACCCCACGGAGAACATGGACATGAAGGAGTTCACAGACTACCTGTTCAACAAGTCTATGGAGATAGAGCCACGCCACTGCAAGCAGCCCACACGCTTTGTAAGTGTGTGTGTGTGTGTGTGTGTGTGTGTTTCTCTGCCTGTGTCTGTTTACTTGTTTGTGTGTGTCTGTTCACCTGACACCCTTTAAGTAGGGCTACATATCAGAACTTAGGTATGAAAGATTTTTTTGATCAGACCGTTTCAGATCAGCTGTAAATAGTCAACCTTTCATTTTCATGTTTTTTTTTCATTAACACATTTTTCTTTGATTCTTATGGTGATTGTTTTCTTTCCCTATTTCTTTCCTTTACTTTTATTTTTCACTAATACATATATACACTGTACACTATACAAATAAACTTGCCTTGCTTTGCCTTGCCTGTCTTTGCCTTGCCTTGCCTTGTAAACCTTGTCTCCTCCTCCCACCACCCTTCAATAGCCCAGGAAGACGACGTACAGCCTGAAGTCCCCCGGCACGCGGGCAGTGCGGAACCCCTCCACGGGCAGCGGCACCATCAAGGGCCACCCGGTGCCCCTGGAGAGAGAGCCGCCCCACAAGGTCACCTTCCGCAGCATCATGGAGCTGGAACAGGAGCGCAATGACAGGTAGGGCAGCCAGCCGCATCATGTCATGTCCTCACACAATTATATCAGAGATTCTTTAAGTATAGAGATATGCCAACATAATAGGTTTCTATGGGCACCTAACATGACCAGGTTCCGGTCTGCCTAAAGGGGCGTGTCATAATGCTCCTAGCATTGAATAGAACAGTCCTCAGGTCTGCCTAGGTCTGCCTAAAGGGGGATTTCCCCCCCAATAATAGAACCCAGAAACAATGGGCCAATGGAACCTCTCTCTCTCTCTACTCTCTCTGATTATATAGTCACATAATGGGATATGGTGGCTGAATGAGCTATGACGCCATACCATTTCGCCGCCGACAAGCCGGGTTTGATTCTGGCCTGAGGTCATTTGCCGATCCTTCCCCATCTCTCTCTCTATCTTTCTCTCTCTCCCTCTTTCTCTCTCTCTCTCTCTCTCTCTCTCTCTCTCCTCACTCGTTTCCTGTCTCTCTCACACTGTCCTGTCTCAAATAAAGGCATACAAAAGTGCAAAAACATCTTTCAAAAATAAAATCATATAATCACACCATCATAAAATGATATACATAATATTTTTCTCAATGTACATTTGTTAATCAATTAGTTTCTTCATAATTAATTATGATTGAATTATATAGGGGCAGATGTGTTGATTTTTGTATTTCACCATTTGTGTTATCTATCTATGATATCAGGCCTGCCGAGAGCCGGCTGTCTCTTTTATTAAGAGACTATGTGGCAGTGATGGAGTGTATGGTGGCAGGTCTAGCGAGAGCCAGATTTATTGTTTATCATGATCATCATCGTGTTAATTGTTTATTGTTATAATGTTTTACTCACAATGTTATTTCTAATGTGTGTATGTTTGTAGGCCTAGCGAGAGCAAGATTTGTTGCTTTGTTTATCATGATGATAATTTAATTTAATGTATTGTTTATCGTGATGTTTTATTCACCATGTTATTTCTTGTGTTTATGTTTGTAGATGCTGTATTCAACATATGATTTATTGATGCATGTGCTATATTGCTGTCTTGTCTACTGTACTAATGTGTGTGTGTGTACGGTGTGTGTGTTTGCAGGCCCAGTGAGAGTAGGGAGATGCCTCCTGCCCCCTCCTCGGTGCCCACCTCCCCCAACACGCCCACCTTCACCATCCCCACACCACAGTCCGCATCCTCAGACTTCAACTCAGTCTTCATAGAGTCAGACATGCCCAACACACATGAAGGTTGGTGTGTGTGCGTGAGTGCGTGTGATTGTGTGTGTCTGTGTGTGCACGTGAATCTGCATGTGTTTTTGTGTCTGTGTGCGTTTGTGTGTATGTTTGAGCGCACATTGGTGTTTTAAAGCTAGTAGTCTTTTTGAATTTTTTGTGAGTGTTTCAAACAACAGTGTGTACATATTACTTAACCATTGTAAGATGCTCGTGTTTTTGTTACATAGAAAAAATAGAAAGTAGAAAAATAATTTTAAAAGGAAAAAAATCATAGCTCATATTCACCCTCATGTTCTCTTCATTATGCTTGTACATGTCTGTGTACATATGTTTTTGAGAGTGAGAGATACAGAGATAGAAAGATCAGGAGACAGTGAAGAAAGGGAGTAAACTCAATCCAAGCTCTCGGATTGAGCCACAAGTTCTGTTATCGTGCAAGGTTGAAACATTGATGCACAATGGTGATCAATAGTGATCACTATTGCATCAGAGAGTTTAGAAAATATTCATGTATGAGCCCCCCGAAGTGATATGGGTCAAAATTACCCTGCAACCATACCTGTCAACCATCCCTAATTTCCCGGGAAACTCCCTAATTTTGACTCATTTCCCGATTTCTTCCCGATTTGATTTTTTTCCCGGAAATATCCCGGATTTTTCACATTATCAAAAAACACCGTCGGTCCAGTAGGCTATTTATAGGCTACCCACGGTCCTGTCCGACGAGCCACACCCCCTCTTGAAGAGAGAGACAGAGGGTCTTGCTTATCAAGCTACCTGCCAGATGACGGGATGCCATATACCACCAAGAATTGAAGTTCCTTGAAAATACGAGCTGTCAACCTCGAGCTCCGTAGCGCTTGTGCGCCCACTATGTTCCTCAGAAACCGTCAGTTCATGCAACGCATAAAACAGCCTCGGAACAGCGAATCATGCGATTAACCTAATCACAACCTTTACCTGCACGAAGTTTTGCACAAACAGACAACTTGTGCGACAAAACAACAAGAAGAAAGTCATTACTCTCATTTCATTGTTTTGTTTTCATTGCATTGTTTCTCCACGTTGTAAAACGTGCTAAGGGATTTTAGACAGGATCTGTCTTTGCACGCGCGCTGTTGTGAAAAGCAGAGTAGAATGCACCGTCCGATCTGTCTCTGTCATCCCATTGACTGTCAAAATTTGGCCTTTAGAAAATTTCCCGAATTTTGGCTTAAAATATGTGAATTTTCCCGGATTTTGGGAGCTCAAAGTTGACAGGTATGCCTGCAACACCTCTTGGGGGGTTTAGCAAGGGGGTCACTTTTTTCCCCCTAGACTCATGTTCCTCACTGAGAATGAGCCAAAGCCAGTGAATCTTGGTGTGAAAGAATAATAACTGATACTATTTTTCTAAGTAGTGTGCTGGTAAAATAGTTCTTCTGAGTGTGTGAACTACATACAAAAAATTTGGTACGGGGCGAACTCTTTTCCCAACTGACCAATCATGTGTTTGTATTCAACAGGCAACAGCATATTCGCTCCCGTACTACTTCCTCCACAACCATCAAGTAAGTCGTCCTGGGCCTCCAGGATTTCATGCTCTTCTATTAGATGATTTATGTACCTCTTAACTTAACCTGGTTTACTCCTGAACCAGCTTTGTAGTATAGGCTCCCTGGCCTGCTGAGGGCATGAGTGTGTGTGTGAGCGACGTGTGCGTGGATATTAGAGATATGTCTCTTGACTCTCATGTTGTTAACTGTTATGTAATTTGTGTGTGTGTTGCCAGAGTACATCTCTGCGTCGTGCGGAAGTCTCAATCACCTGTTTGATGAGCCGCCTCCCCCCGTGCCCCCCCGCAGGAAAGAGGCCGTCTCAGAAGCCAAGGTAAAGCACATGTAAACACACACCACATACGCACACCTGTGTACATACAGTACATACACACACTAATGAGCATGCATAGACATTAGGGCTGTAACGATATTGTATCGAACCGAGAAATCATGATACACAGAGTCACATACTGTATCGTGATACAAGGAGGCAGTATCGTGATATGCCCTTTCAAAGTTTTATTACCCATTAGTCCAGAAAACAACCTTGTGATTTGATTTGATAGTTTTTCCCAACTTCAGTGGAGATACATTTCAGAAATCGTGGGGTGTATCGAACCGTAGGTCAAAAATCGTGATACGAACCGAATTGTGAGTTGAGTGTATCGTTACAGCCCTAATAGACATGTATACGATTTCTCCCCTGGAGCCTATCTATTCTGGACTTTAATTTTGATGATGCAATGTGACCGCACTATTTGTCTGACCCAGCTTTACCCTACATTTAATTTAGCGGTTTGATTTTGTGATTGTAACAGGTCTGCTCTGTTATTTGTCACAGTCTCTGTTGAAAGTGGGACAGATTCTGAGAGTTTATCAAGTAATGTGCTGTATATGATATCATCTTGAGCAATATCTAACGCATGACGTATGACATGAAATATTTCACATGAAATATGACAGGTTTTGTAAAACAATCCTAGAAATTACATTTGCAGTAGAATTAAGTTACATTTTGAGGGGAATTAGTGAAGGTTGTGAAACTTCATAAAATGTGAAATGGCCCCTCGAATGAAAAACGTTCCCCACTCCTGATCTACTGTCTCCTCTCTCTCTCCCTCTTTCTGTCTTTCTCTCTCTCTCTCTCTCTCTCTCTCTCGCTCTCGCTCTCGCTCTCTCTCTCTCTCTCTCTCTCTCTTTCTCTCTCTTTCTCTCTCCCCGCTCAGATGGGCTCCAAGCTGGACAGTCCGCCGGCCATCCCTCCCCGGCTCCCCCCTCCGCACTCCCGCGTGCAGCCGCGCGTCTCCGTCTTCAACGGGCCCTCCTCCCACTCCCCCTCGCCCTCCATCCTCTCCTCCTCTACAGACGGCCCTCTGCCCAGCCCTCCTCCGCCTCCTCCCCGGGACCCGCTGCCCGACACCCCGCCGCCCGTGCCCCACCGGCCGCCCGAGATCTTCATCAACTTCCCCAACCCGGCCAACCAGCCCTCTCCTGTCAGTCGCTT
>NC_085875.1:38598739-38618739 GCF_034702125.1 Engraulis encrasicolus
CTCTGAGTTAGTCTATCCCCATGCAGGAGAGTGTGTGTGTGCGTGTGTGTGCGTGTGTAAAAAAAACAATGGTGTTTGTTGAGAGACAGATCAGCCATCTTAATAGTCATTGCCCAACGTTATGAAGGCAACACTGCAGACTTTACGTGACATGGTGTGTTTTTCTCAGCAACATTCCTCATTTGTAATAACAGAAAACTGTATTACAGGCTGTATTTAATTAGCATTAATTAGCTGTTGAGTTTAAACGACTTGGACCAACTCGTCATAATGGCACTGCCAATGAGAAAAGAAAAAGAAAAAATATATACAGCATGTCTTTGTATGGAGAGGAGCACCAAAAACCTTCTCTGCCAATGGCAGAAGCCCAGCATGGGAGGCAAGCCACGAGATGAATCTGACTCAAGTCAAATGACAAAGCAACACATCAGTGATTGAAGAAATATAGGGAATGAATAATAGTGTGTGTGCGTGCGTGTGTATGCGGTGCACGCCTGCCTGTGTGTGTGTGTGTGTGTGTTTGTTAAACAGTGCTGCAAGGTCCTTCGCTCTCCTCACTCTCGTTCCAAGCGTTTCGGTTGCCATGCGCAGCCATTTGTGTGGCCCCACCACTGTACAGAGAGGACCTGCACACACACAGAATTTGCAACAAATGTACATTATAGACTGTCATAATTACGTGCTAGGAATTAATGATAACATGTCTACCAACTGTATTCAGCACAACAGATTAATTTTTCAATATTGCACCTTGTTATAATTCTGCATTTTTTTCACTTTTGGCCAATCAGGGGCCCCTTGAGAGGTTGAGGCCCCTGGGCTGCAGCCATATCTACTCTGTGCATTACAGTATTTTTCAATTCAATTGGTTTTGTACATTTCTCGAATCTCTCTCGCAATTTGCAAAACATAATATTAATTCTCAAAACAACTTTAACAAGTGGCAAAACACTGTGGATGACCTGCAAAACCGCGTCTCTTACTCAAAATCCCTAGTTTGTCTTTCAAAACCAAGTTTTTGTGTCAATGAACGTGTCAGTGCCAGCAGAATGGTTAGTCATTGTGTCATAGTGTATGGACGAGCTAGTCAAATCGATCTGTCATGTTGTCAATTGACTAGTACACTCTTGAGGATCTTTTCTGAAGCGAAATGTTGTTTAGATTGGATGGGAAATGTTGTAAATTTATGTAAATGTATGACTTTATGTAACATTGATCAGCTAAGACTGGTCTAGATATACATTTAGAGTATGACCTATTTATGGACAGACATCTCATTGCAAAATAGAAAAAAAGCCAACTCTGGTTGAGGTGTCAAAATGTGCCCTCTACCACCCCTTTTTACTTGGTTTTGCAGGCCCATGTGAATAAAAATATAGAACTGTAAAGCAAAATAAATTTAAAACAATCCACTGATATTGTATAAAGTGCACTTACTCGCTTGTGAAATTCTAGGGGAATTTTATAATTTTGCTTAGAGCATAATTATACAGGGCATAGAGTAATGTAATGCAGTACAGTGCCTATTGTTGAATTACATGCCTGTTTTCTCTTTGAAATATGATTGAATTGTACAGAACCATTGCATGGTGGACGAAAGCATTTGCTATATGCTGAAAACTATGAGAAACTGATTTTATCGTGTGCACAGCTAACACCAGGAAGTTACAATTGAACAAAAAGTTTTGAGAATTATTATTCTATTGTGAGAAATGTACAAAACTGATTGAGAAAAACTGTCACCCGGCTCTGGCGACAATATTGTTTACATGTGTGTTTCATGGCATTCACCTCACTCCATCTCTGTCCTGCTGTGGTTTGGACGTTGGATGCCCCTGTGATGTCACTCCCCTTTGGGGTTGTGATTGGTCCCTGTCAGGAGTCTCATCTCCCTGGACCAATGGGAAGCAAAAATAAAGACATCAGGCCCACAGAGTGGAACATGAAAGTACAGTATATAACAATAAGTGGAGCCAACCCTTATTTGTCCTTATCAAATGGAAAATTTGACAAGTATGCTAGTCAGTAAAATTTGTTTTATGTGGCTCATTTCTTCTTGATTTTGCCAAGTGCCATGTTACTGAAGTCAAGTACAAAATAAAGTAGTGGGAGGAGACACTTGAGTGATCCTGAAGGAAGTTTAAGGAAGACAAGAACACTTTATGGCACTACATGTCAATGGCAACTACTGTCTATGGTTCCAAATGTATCTACATATAAGTGTGTGTGTGTGTGTGTGTGTGTGTGTGTGTGTGTGTGTGTGATCTATGTGTGTGTTGATCCAAGTCTCTGTCTGACACGCACCTGTCTATAGGGCTGGTCCCATATGGGCCGGAATGCTCTGGAAGGCTGCCTCTGGAGCTTCACTCTCCTCTCCCTCCTCTCCACCGTACCCCCTCCTCCACCTCCACCTCCACCCAGCATGATGCACACCTGGCTACCAGCCTGCTGCATCTGGGCGTGGGCCTGCGTGTGCATGGGGGGGTTGGGGGCGGCTCTGGGGATCTGCCACCGAGTGCAGACGGGCCCGTCCCTGTGGCCCTGACCACCTCCACCACCACCACCCTCCCGGTCCCGGTGGCCCCCTCCTCCCGCGTCCCGCTCGCGGTGTGCCAGCCTGGGGGAGAGGGGCGGCCTCTGTCCCGAGGGCTTGAGGCGCGGGAGCGTGTAGGAGGGCTTGAGCAGCACGGGGATCTGACTGTCCTCCTCCTCCTCCTCATCTTCCTCCTCGCGGCTCTCCTCCGTGCCGTTGCTGCGCTCCGTTGCCATGCAGCCGTTGGCGTGGAGGTGGTGATGGGAGAGGGGATGGGGGTGGTGGGGGTGGTGGAGCTCCAGCGTGTCGTCGGGGCTGCAGGTGGTAACGGAGGAGTAGTCGAACACAGAGGCGTCGCCCAAGTCCTCCGGGTCCGTCTCCAGCTCCACCACCTGCTGTAGTGGCTGCTGACTGTGCTGGTGGCTGTAGTGAAGTACAAGACAGGGAACATTAGATATGTCATGTTGTTAGCAACATCTGTCTTCAAAGTCAACCACCAACGGGTGGCAATGGTCATGCAGGACATAGAACAAGGATTCTTAACCTTTTTGGCGTGGAGGCCCATTTTATTCAGTGCAGAGTGGCCTGGGGCCCATCAAATATTACCCATATATTATTATTTTATTTTTTTTAATTATTAATATTGTTAGATCTGCGCAGGGGTAAAAAGACGCATGCTGTCTCCAGTGTCTTTAATCGATGATGTATGCCGTTCCACAGCCCACACTGCCCACTAGTGCAAAACTGAACGTTTTCCCCGGCCCTCAGGATTCTGAGCGCGGCCCAACGTTGGTCCCTGACAAAGAGGGCCTTAGATATCATGTCAGTATCATGTTAGCAACATCCATCTCCAGATTCATCACCGGCGGTAGTGGCTGTAGTGACGCACCAGGCCCGGGACATGCAATCAGAGGGGGCCAAAAGAAAAGTAGAAGTAAACAAGCGCTCAGAGAGCGCACCTCTGGTGGACAGAAACACACACGCACCACAAACGAGCCAACCAACAAACGAACACAAATCGGTCACATAACCTTGGCGGAGGTCAAAACAAAGCCTGCCATAGTTTCCTTCCAACACAAGTAACTGGTCTACTGTTACAATAGAGCGATGTGTCTGATGCTGCGCTGGCTGGGTCCAATTTGCCTTTGTTTTTTTTAATGTTTTTTTAGATTAACAACAATGTCTTGCCACCTCATTAGGTACAATACAATAACTGTTGTAACTGTTATGTAATACCATGTGCTAGGGTACCCACACCACAAGTCTACCACTTCTACTTTGGCCACTTCTGCACACTATATAACATATGCAATTACATATCATGGCCAGCAGAGGGCAAAGCTAAAATGAGTTCTGAGTCAGTATCAGGACTCAAGACCAATCATTTAGCATTGTGCGAGATGGTGTTAAACACCATTGAGCAAGAGTAGAGAACTTACATGTCACCGGCACCGCAGAACTACACACGCGCAAAAGAGTTGAATACCATTTCCAGCAGAGCATGTCATGCTTTTACCCAGACAAGGAAGAATTTATCTGTCAGTGATTGTATGAATGCATCACTCCAATTTGAATCGTTAAAACCAGGACATTTTTGAATGTGTGGCACTGTATTGTAGCTTCTAAATCCAGGTGACTCACCATGGCCCCTGTCCGCAAAAACTAAAGCCCGGTGTTAAGGTCTGCTGTTGTGCCAATACTGCACCGTGTGCTCGCGTCTGTGTATCTTGTGACAGGTGTTCTACCACGCACAAAACTGACATAAAAAAACACATCATGGCAACACATTTGTGTATGAAACATACACATGCACGAATATCCTCCAGTAAGCATACCACGGACCTAACACACACACACACACACACCTGTTAACGTGGTAGACCTCTGAAGTGTACATCCTCTTGACCAGAGGCTGTGGGGAGGGGCCCTGTCCCGGGTCGCTGTCCGTGGTGGCCCCCCCTCCTTGCTCAGAGGAAGGGTCCAGGACGAAGCGCACTTCTCCGGGCCTCTCCCTGGGTGCTGGCACAGGCACCCGCACAGGGGTGGCATCGGGGGGCAGGTTCCACGCGGAGGGTCCCTGGTTCCAGCAGACACCAGCAGCATTGACCGCTGGGTGGCACAGACTGGATGGACTGAGATGGAGAATGGAGAGAACATTATATTACATGCCATTAGCACACTTTTATTCAAGGCGACTTAGAGTTATTTAGATAAAGGGTATTGGTTACAGTCCCTGGAGCAGTGTAGGGAAAGGGGTCTTGCTCAAGGGCACTTCAGCCATGAAAAGGGGGTGGGGATTAAACCTGAAACCCTGTAATTTGCAGTCCAACTCCCAAACCATTACACCGCGGCTGCCCAGAACATGATTAGAGATGGAACAGAAGTCCAAAACACAACAGCACTAGGTGGATGGATTTAGATGGTTATGAAGTTGATCTTTGAATAAGAGGTTCAAGTCCCACCCTAACCAGCAGGTAGTTGCTGAAGTGAATTTGAGGAAAGTACCTCATCCCACATTTCTCCAGGGAATATAACAACGCCCTGTAAATTATAATGTTTGACTTTGGACTTTGGACAAAAGCATAAGCAACATGTAATTAAAGAAGATATATTAAGAAAGACAATTCAGAGCAGAGCAGCATACAAGCTGAGGGGGGGTGAGGTCAAGATAGGGGATTAAATTACATGTTTATGAGAAACACAAGCATTTTGTGACTGAAACGAGTTCCAGTTTGGACATTGTCACCAGGTAGTGCACACAATGGAATTATTATGCATTTAAATCCATCACAGATTTGAGCAGGGGGTAGGTACAAAAAGTTTGAAGACACAACAATATACTGTATTTTTGTTGTTGTTGTTGTTGTTGTTGTTAGGACACATACAACACACTGCACTACACCAGATAACCACAAGAGGGCTCTGAAAGTCAAAGTAGCCACACATAATCCATCAAGGGGCCAGAAAAAGGCAACAGAATTTCTCCCTAGTCATCTGTTTTTTGTAATGAACTGCAAAGACTTGCCACTTGTCAGCCTAAAACAGACAGCATTGCAGTTCTCACTGGATAAAGAATACCCTACACACACACACTCACATAGACAGACACACACTCACATAGACAGACAGACAGACAGACAGACACACACACACACACACACACACACACACACACACACACACACACACACACACACACACACACACACACACACACACAAACAACAACAACAAACAGACAGATAGACACACACTGTACAAGCACATACACACACACACACGCACACGCACACACACACGCACTCACACACACACACACAGCGCAAGAGAGGGGGGACAGAGAGAGAGGGGGAGCCATGCACACGCAGACACACAAACAGAGTATACGTATGGCAGAGCAGAAGTGGGCGAGTACTGACTGTGAGTTGGCGATCGGATTGTCCTGTCGGTGAGGCTGTGAGCGCGTCAGGGTGTCTCTGGAGTTGGGGGAGTATTTGGAGAAGGCAGAGGGGGGGCAGTCTGGACTGGGGATCTCACATCTGCAGAGAGACCCAAAACACATCCAAAGACTGCTGATTGCAATATTTTCAGAGGAAGACTTAATATTAGGCAAACCTAGGCAACTGTCTAGTAGCCTCGTGCACCATCCTACATACTTCCGCCAAGAGACTTGGCTCCGCACAACGTCTGGTAACTGTTTTCTGTGGAGCGATGTTGAGCGGTAGGATTTGGTCGGTGTTCTGACAAACGGTCCTACATTGTAATTTTATCCTACGGTAGGATGTTCTGTCAGACATGTCTGTTAAACGGTCCTACATTGCCAAAGATAGACGTCAGACATGTTTGTTCAACAGCTTAACCTGATTTTTCAGAAAATTTCCCTCCCGCTTCCTGCAATCGCGTCAGATCAAACAACCTCCAGACCATGAATACAAAATGAAATGATAGTATTATGGGATGGTCAGGACCAGGCTAACTGTCTAGGGCCCTGACCAAATCTGCCCTCCAAGGGGGCCCTCATCTGTCACACCAGTGGCGATAAACACACTAAAAAGTAGGCCTGGGGCCTATACTACAAAACTGGTTCAGGATAAGTTAAGGTTAAGTTAAGAGGTAAGTTAAATCATCTAATAGAAGATCCTGGAGTCCTCATTTTCTTAAGAAAAGCTCTTGTATTAGATGTTTTACTTCTTAACTTAACCTTAACTTATCCTGAACCAGCTTCGTAATATAGGCCCCTGATCTTAACCTTGAGAGTCCTGGCTGACCCCGATCTCGACCCCGATAGCGACCCCGGCTGGCCCCACCTTAATCCAGTGACTGCAGCAGCTGGCCTCTCTTCTGATTGGACGTCCTGCTCCAGCAGGGTGTGGCCACGGGAACGGATGTGTCCCAGAATCCTTTGCGTGTCCTCAAGCAGATGGCGGTCCGGGTGGTCTCCTCCTGTCCAGTCAAGGAGACTCTGGACACCACACACACACACACACACACACACACACACACACTAGGGATGGTACAAACCGCACCGAAAACCGAAACCGTACAATTCACACACCATACCGAACCGTGAAATGCAGTCCGTGGCAAACCGCAATTCATGTACTGCCCAGAAAAATATGTAAAACAGAGATTCTAAGAGGTAGCTTATCCAGTCTCTCTGATTAAAACAGTATATAAGACCAATCAGAGGATGACACAATTAAAATCACACCCATATGTAGGATATTTAGTGATAAGTCTGATTCTATTAGCCACTTGAAAGAGGGCATTTGGAACGCTCAGACAGCGCACATCAGCTGACGACAGCTGATTCAACTTGCGCATCATCACTTTATAATTGCAGTTATATAAATATGGTTTAATATTCCCAGTGCACCATTTATCATGAACTAAAAAAAGAACCGTATAGAACCGAAAACCGTGACCTTGATACCGTGATATGAACCGAACCGTGAATTTTGTGAACCGTTCCAGCCCTAATGCGCACACACACACACACATTAAAACACATGCATCCCAAACACATGCACGCACACATATGCATGTACACACGCACACACAAACACAAGTACACTTGCACACAGGTAGAAAGGCAGATGGAAGGGGAAAAGGAATCTTGTTGAGATATACATTACCGAGAATATGAGAGAGAGAGAGAGAGAGAGAGAGAGAGAGAGAGAGAGAGAGAGAGAGAGAGAGAGAGAGAGAGAGAGAGAGAGAGAGAGATATGAACTAATTGTGAGATTACTCAAGAAGAAACATGAGTGCACAAATGAAATATGGTGGATGAGATGAGGTATGTTGCCCAAAGAAAGAGTAAATGAAGGGAAGACAGAGAGAGTAGAGTACCTGTATGATGCTCAGGTAGCTGTGGATCCTTGACACAGGTGAGAAGAGCAACGATATAAGCCCCGCCCCTTCTTTTTTCTCCTGGCAACCCTATGGTAGCCATGACAACAAAACAAATCCATTACATGATATATTACCAAGTAAAATATATAACTAGTAAATAAACTTGAATCTGATCTGAAAGATATAGTCACTCAATTTTCTGATGTCAGTTTCTAACATCGGAAAACAATTTATTAGTTCCTTCAGTCATTCATTAATAATAATAATAATAATAATAATAATTAAAAATAATAATAATAATAATAACAATAGGTCTAATAATAACTTGGTTTTATATAGCGTCTTTCTTGATTTATGATTTATGAGGGTAAAATGTATATCTTTCATAATAAAACGCTAAAACACAGTTTAACAACTGACAATTGAATCATCCTCAACGATTATTTGTATATAATATTTGCAGTCATGGGTGAGCGGTTAGGGCGTCAGACTTGCATCCCAGAGGTTGCCGGTTCGACTCCCGACCCGCTAGGTTGGTGGGGGGAGTAATCAACCAGTGCTCTCCCCCATCCTCCTCCATGACTGAGGTACCCTGAGCATGGTACCGTCCCACCGCACTGCTCCCCATGGGGCGCCACTGAGGGCTGCCCCCTTGCACGGGTGAGGCATAAATGCAATTTCGTTGTGTGCAGTGTGCAGTGTTCACTTGTGTGCTGTGGAGTGCTGTGTCACAATGACAATGGGAGTTGGAGTTTCCCAATGGGCTTTATACTATATATACGCTATAGTTGGCCTAGTGCCCACACACAACGTATATTTAAAAAAAGAGCAATGCATATGTCTGAGACGTGAAACTTGGGCATGTGTCCTCACCTGGGCATTGTGGGTCTTTGCTGCCTGTGGTACTCTGCTGATCTCAGCGTTCAGAATGGCAGGCAGAGTGGACACGTAACCCAGATAGGCCTCCGAAAACGCCGCCTGTCAGTGCACATACAGTATCACCCATGTTACATTACAGTGTGTACAGTAACCACCCACTATTGTGAGCCCAAGCATATGTATCAGGGCTTGACATTAACTTCTTTGCTCACTGGCCACCAGGGCTGTAAATTAACACCCGAAAACCAGCCAAATGCTGGTGAAAAGTCAGTTTGGCTGGTAGAAAATAAAGCTTACTAGCCACTTCGATGACTCATTGGTGAGTGTGGGTTTGGCTAGTAAGATGAACATCTATTAGCTATTTTGGCTGGTGATGAAAAAAGTAAATTTAGAGCCCTGCAGGCCAATTTACCATACTCTACTCCACTAACCCTAACCAGAGTCACAAGCCATGCAGCCTCTCCTCTAGCCATAGTTTTGTTGTCAGTTCTTTTCTTTACCTGGGTAGCCTATTTATAAGGTCGGGAGGTAAAGCAAGAAGGCCCTGCTATCAACATCGCTTCGTAGCCTCATAAAGCACACCGTTCCACCAGTGGAATGCTGTAAAAGGCATTGAAAAGTGAACTACCATGGTAAGTACATCACTACTATGACATAGCACAAGGCCTTCAGTAATGCACTATGACTTGGTCATTGCCATTCTGATAACAGCAAATGTATAATGCCGTATTTTGTCATCACGGGTTAAATGAAAATGAAACAGACAAATGCAAACTGAGTGTGCTATTGAACATGTAGACTACAGTGACAGTGAGGAATAAACTACCTGCCGAAGTGTCTAGTGGCACTGAAATTACTACCAGCCATGGCATGGGCAAGACTTACCAGCAGTTGGCTGGTGTGCAGGTACCATTATCGAGCCCTGACAATAACAAAACTGTGAAGTGCCTCTCTCGTGCTCATCAATACATCTCTCACTGAAAAATAAAAACAATAAAGGCCAATTTGACAATCCAGTACCAAATAATATAACAGTTCAGAGAAGCCATACTGCCTGTGGTAGTTTTTATAGAGAGTTCTGTGTCAAAGTTCTACTCATCATACCAACTTCTTGGGCAGTCATAGGTAAGCGGTAAGGTAAGGGCGTCGGACTTGTAGCCAAAAGGTTTGCTGGTTTGACTCCCGACCTGCCAGGTTGGTGGGGGGAATAATTAACCAGTGCTCTCTCCCATCATCCTCCATAACTGAGCTCCCTTTCGGGCACCATTGGTGTCTGCCCCCTTGCACGGGTGAGGCATAAGTGCAATTTCGTTGTGTGCAGTGTGCAGTGTTCACTTGTGTCCTGTGGAGTGCTGTGTCACAATGACAATGGGAGTTGGAGTTTCCCAGTAGGGCTTTCACTTTCACTTTCAATTTTACTTATAAGAATAAACCCAAAGTTCATTTTACACCGCAGTATCCCTTTAAGATGCAGCCTATGTCTGAAGTCTATGGAAAGAAAAAAAAACTTAAAACTTGCCTCCTGTGACTTTTTTTTAAAGAACACCCCCCCCAGGTCATAGCTACAGTATCTAGCTTCCTGTATATGTCCTGACTCTGGGAAAAATAAAACTGGAGCAGCAACCACAAAAAAAAATCTGCACAGTGGCGTAGATCTGAGAGGGTAGAAGTGTGCGCTCAGCGGTGAGCTTAGCAATAAAGCACAGAGCGGACCATTCAGCTCTCTCGAAGATTGTACTCAGCACAAAAAAAGGCAGGATCTCCCAAAGTGTGTGTGTGTGCGTGCGTGCGTGCGTGCATGCGTGCGTGCGTGCGTGCGTGCGTGCGTGCGTGCATGCGTGCGCTGTGAGAGGGGGGCGGGGGATATTGGGGATTGCAGTGTTCTTGATAGAGAGGGCATTGCATTCATTGTGACAGCACAGGATCTGTTTTCAGCAGCTGAGGCTAGTGTTTTAGCCAGACGTTGGTCGGTTGGTCAAGGTGTTTTTAACACTTCACCACCCACCATAATGTGATGGAAGGATTGTGTTTCTCACGGGGGAGGTTATGTTACTTGTGTGCAGGGCTGTGACGATATTGAATTGAATCGTGATTAATCGTGATATGCAGTCACAATACTGTATCGCAATTGCAAGGGCGTAGTATTGTTATGTGTCCTTTCAAAGTTCTGTTACTCTTTAGTCCAGAACACAACCACATGATATGATGTGATAGTGCTCAAAAATCATCATTATTATTTTGAAACTTTATTATTATCCTTTTTGCAGGCTATTCTACGTATAAACTTTTTATTGTGTAATGCTGACAAAGGTGAGAAAAGAAAATGAATGAAGTAAATATCGCAATGCATTGCAATAATACATTTATTGCAATGCACCGTAATAGTATCACATCGTGGCATGTGTATCGTGATGCGCATCAAACCGTAAACCCCTTGCCAATACCCAACCCTACTTGTGTGTTTGTGTGTGTGTGTGTGTGTGTGTGTGTGTGTGTGTGTGTGTGTGTGTGTGTGTGTGTGTGTGTGTGTGTGTGTGTGTGTGTGTGTGTGTGTGTGTGTGTGTGTGTGTGTGTGTGTGTGTGTGTGTGTGCGCGTGCGCACGGGGGTCATCCCTATGTTCCCCGGGTCCTATGTTCCCCTCTACCAGGGAACATAGGACCCTTTTGTCAAAAAAGGGTTCTATGTTCCCCACTGCTTCAAAGTAGACTGCTGCCACATGGTAAAGTGCAGGTTGCAGTTGCAACTGTGGCAGGTTAGGTTTAGGAATAGTTTGGGTCAGGGCACAAATTGAAAACTCAGAAACATTGCATTACGACAGGTTAGGTTTAGGGAAGGTTTTGGGAAGGGCACAATTTGAAAACTCGGAAACATACAATGCGGGGAACTTAGGACCCTTTTTCCAAAAAAGGGTTCTATGTTCCCCGCTGCTTCCAAGTAGACTGCTGCCGCATGGCAAAGCACAGGTTGTTGTTGCGCCTCTGACAGGTTAAGTTTAGGGATAGTTTTGGTCAGGGCACAAATTGAAAACTCAGAAACATTGCATTACGACAGGTTAGGTTTAGGGATGGTTTTGGGAAGGGTACAATTTGAAAACTTTGAAACATACAATGGGGGAACGTAAAACCCTTTTTTAGAAAAAGAGTCCTATGTTCCCCAATCCCATACAAAGACAGGAGAACATAGGACCCGGGGAACATAGGTACGCTCCCTGTGCACGTGCGAGAGAAAGAGAGAGAGAGAGAGAGAGAGAGAGAGAGAGAGAGAGAGAGAGAGAGAGAGAGAGAGAGAGAGAGAGAGAGAGAGAGAGAGAGAGAGAGAGTGTGTGGCTATGTCTCAAATCATGCACTTGTGTCAGTGCACTGACAGTCAGTGCACAGTGCACTGAGGTCTTCAGTGCATAGTCGTGGAAAAATTTGAGCACTATGCACTGTGCCCTTGCTGGAAGTGACGGCTGAGCATGGCATTCGCTCACCAAAATATTGGTTGCCTACTGTTTACAATGCACAGCGTCTGATGATTTACATTTCTTTCACCTCAAAGAGCAACAATCACACATACAATACTTGGGTTGGCCTGAAAAGGTTTGTGTCAACGTTACTTACAGAATTAGGAGACTGACCAACCTCTTCTATTGAACTGAACGCCACATTTCCTCTGTGTCATTGTCAAAATGGCAGCCGTTTAGTGCGTGCAGTGTCCATCATTCAAGCACTGCGTTTTTCCGCCATTGTTAGGGGATCATCCTAGCACTTTCAGTGCACTTGCTCAACCGAAATTGTCAGCGTGAGCACCCTAGACCCTAGGTTACCTGTCTCATACAGAATCGACTTTAAGATTCTGCTCACAGTATTTAAAGCATTAAATTGCCCCAAGTTATATCTCTGACATGCTCTCTTTTTATGCCCCTGCTCGAGCTCTCAGGTCCACTGATGCCAAGCTGCTAAGGACCCCCACCCCCCCGCAAAAGAAGATCGGCGACGCCGCGTTTGTCTGCTATGCGCCCAAGAGATGGAACGCCCTCCCCATCAAGATCCGATCAGCCAGCTCCGTCGACTCCTTCAAGAAGCAGCTGAAGACCCACCTCTTCATCCTTGCCAACTCCTAGCTGCCAAGGCGTCATAGTGTCCCAGCAGCCGCAGCGCCCTTACTGCTCACAACCAGCCCTGGCAGGGGGCTCCCCTAGGTGGCCGCTGGTCTCTGCCTGAGGTTTCTTCCTGACTATAGGTTTTTTTTTTCTCAGACCTCACTGACCTTTTTTTCCCCTTAGAAACTATGATTCAAGCAAAAGGGAGTTTTTCCTCACCCCTGATGCCACCAGGGGCCGCACCTGAGCGCCCAATCTCTGTGTGACTATCTATGACTTATGATAGGCCCAGCCACTATGGACCTTACGCATCTAAGAATCCTGGTCCTAACCTACGTTGACCTTATGACTCTACAATCTCTGTCTATCTCTTCTTCCTCTGCCTTCCTGCTATTTCTGCCTCTCCTCTATACCTCTCCTTTTAAATCCATCTCTAACAATGATGTTTTTTTCCCATTTGTTAAGCACTTTGAGTTACATGCCTTGTATGACACAGTGCTATACAAATACAATTATTATTATTATTATAGGCACTGAAACACAGTGCCCGAAGTGCACAAGTGCGTGGATTGAGAAACAGTCTGTGTGTGTGTGTGTGTGTGTGTGTGTGTGTGTGTGTGTGTGTGTGTGTGTGAGAGAGAGAGAGAGAGAGAGAGAGAGAGAGAGAGAGAGAGAGAGAGAGAGAGAGAGAGAGAGAGAGAGAGTGTGTGCGTGCGTGCGTGCGTGCGTGCGTGCGTGCGTGCGTGCGTGCGTGCGTGCGTGTGTGCTTGCGTATGTTTACCTCGCCATGTCCTGTCAGTTTGCCAAACACATCCCCCACCAGGCACCTCCACTGGTCCGCAGCCAGCTTCTCCTCCAGTGCATTACGGAACACCAGGTGGCGCTGCAGCAACTGCTCCACATGTCTCAGAAACACCTTCCTGTGATGAGAGAGGGGTTTACATAGGGCTGGAAATTTAGACTAGAGGTGTCATGGCAATTCGCAACACCACTGGAAAATTGCAAGAGCAGCCTCTAGCTTGTGTAGGACGTACCAGTGCTCTTCAGTCAATGCAAATCAATGGAGAGCAAGCCCACCCAGGGGTGCTGACAGCTTTGGCCAGGCCCAGGACAAAGTAGCAGGCCCTGACGAAGGCCAGGCGGCTGAAACCGGTTGGCGTTTTTATGTCATTATACCCCAAAGTAGAATAAAGGGTTTTCAATATAACTACCACCTTGACTCAGAGGAGGGTGCCTTGAATTCGGTCAATCAACCTAGGACAAAGTAATTTGAAAGGGCCCCCTACCCAATTTACGCAAAGTAATGAAAACTCATTTCTGGGCCCCCTTTCTCTCTAGGCCCAGGACAACGGACCTCTTTGTGTGCATGTGTGTGTGTGTGTGTGTGTGTGTGCCAGTTCTCCTCTTACTGTGGTTCAGCGTTGGCCAGTTCAGGTGGGGATTTGTATTTGTCGTAGAGCTGGCCCAGGCTGGACACGTACTCCCACTCCGACTGCAGCAGCTGCACAATCACCTGCTGCCTCCTTCCTGACAAGACAATACCAGGCAGACAGTACCATCTCAGAGGACAATAGCAGACAGACACCTCAGAGGATTGCCGGTGATCCCATTCACTATTTGTTGAAAAAGCCCCACGTCATTAGCCTGAGCGAATAGCCGACTGTTGACTCCGTCAATCAGTCTGGCAAAAGCCATGAGGAATCCGTCTCCGTGGAAGATTAGAGATGGTCTGATCTTACTCTATCATTTAAATTAATTGAAGTTCCAAACTCAAATTAAAACCCATATTGTGCTTTATTAGCATGCCTGTTACGTTATAGCGTCGCAAAAGCATACAAATAACAAAACGAAAGTGTGAATATTGTTACCTTAACCAATCAGTAACGGAGCTCGCGGGTGAGTTCTACGTCACCACTCTCAACTGTTTGCTGATTGGCAAAACACTGAGAGAACCGAGCTCGAGGCTTTTGCCAGACGATGTGCGGAGCCAAAATCTTTGGGCGGAGTACATGGATGGCGTCGCCAGGCTACCACGTCATAACAGCATTGCTATGACATTACCGACGGTCTAACTGAAAGTAACAGATTAAATCATGGATATTACCATTTGGGTGACAGTAAGGTTATACCATAGGCTCTGCATGAAGAGGTTAAATGACTGAGCTTTGCATTTCTTCTGTTCTTCCAGCCTGGCAACGCACATTCTAGCTACAAGCTAGCACATATCACTGAATCCAATGGGACCGGCTAGCAGCTACCTGGTCCCATAAGACTAAATCATAATTGCTAGCTTGGAATAAAAAGTAACATCACCAGAATCAGAGGCTGAAAGAACAGGAGAAAGATTTTAAAAATCTCTTCAAACAAGGGGATGTGTAAAATAAACTTATTTCCAGAAATGGTGAGGTATGGCTGTAAGCTAAGTCAAGTAGCCTAAAACAGCAATGTTGAAGTTTTTCACAATTGTTACTTTGTAGTAATTGCTTCACTGATCTCTGAAAACATCTGGAAAAAATACAGTTTATACAGTGATAATGTTGTGTATTCTGGTGCAAAAGGAGGACTCCTATAATTATGAAGCCACAACGTGTGATATGATGTGTGATGTGTGTGCACATGTGTGGAGTAAGCATGAGTGGATAGTTAAGTCTTGAGTAAGTTAAGTTTTGAGCTCACTGTTTCTTATGTCTCTGCACCTCTTTCAAGACATAATACATACAGTGCATTCAAAAATACACAGTATTTTAGTCACAACCTTTTATTTTGTCTTCAAATAGTGTTTGCCTTGCACTTAATCATTGCCCCTAGGATCAAACACCCATTTGAACTGCGCAGGGAATTAGTTTGAACCAACTCGTGAATTGCTACTGTTACCTTCAAGAGAGCAGGGGCGTGGCATCTCACTTCCCCAGGAACCTATCACAGTCTGTGGAACCCTGACACACATGGGTACCACTTGACAATTGACTGTTCCATCTGAAGAGGAATGAAAAAAATGTAGATAGAGCAATAAGAATAGATTGGATAGAGGTTCATAGGCAAGAGGCCAATGGAAGGGGCACTAGATGGTTGTAAATGGACAATCATGAGGGTATAAAGATGATGATGATGAACGGAAGAAAGGATGTGTTCAAGTTCAATGTCATGTCAGAATGGTTGGTTGTATGGATGGACGAATGGAATGATTGATAAATGGATGGATGGAATTTTCAATGGATGGCTCAATGGCTGATGGATGGATGGATGGATGGATGGATTTATGGATGGATGGGTGGATGGATGGATGGGTGGCTGGAGGATGAAGGATGCATTAGAGTAATAGATACAGTATAGTCTATAATATAAACAGATGGTCAGAGAAGAGAAGACTCCACTCACCTGTGGCCTGGTACTGTCCGGCACGGAGCCCCTGAAGGTAGCAGTGCAGCAGCAGTCCTGCCCTCAGAGAGGAGCTGGGGGAGGCAGACATGCTGCACACACACGGGCACGGGCACTGGCACTGACACGGGCATCCCCCATCCCCATCAGGCTGGCATATGCCAGAGCTGTGCCCCGTCTCACTACACAGCAAAAGATAGCACAGGGCATGTATGATCTAATTGCAGCAATAGCTAGGAAAGACTAGAGTTCAGATAAAAAGAAGGAGGCACGCTCTGCTTTCCCTCTTTCTTAAAAAAACTTTTTTATGTCCAACATTTTGGCTTTTGTCAAGGGGTACTAAACAAACATGTTACACAAAACTGGAAGAGTGTAGGCCTACATATAATATATATTATTTCTACTGTGAATTTTTGTTTTCATAAGTAGAATCAGATGTACGTAGAATGATAACTCCCTACGGAAAATTGCATGTAAAAATCTATCTATCTGGGTTTAATGATACTGCAGGTGATTTAAACACATTCCAAAGTCATGATGACACTTTTATATTTGCAATGAATGCGTTGCCAAAGAGAACTCGCTGCCCTTTTATTTCAATTGTTTGCTGTTGTCACCATGGTTACCTGTTGCCCTGGGTGAGTGCAGACCCCTGTGCTCTGGCCTCTGCTGACTGTGTCGTCTTTGACTCCGGCTCTGCCTTGAAGCGGTTGCCACACAGAAGCCTGATCTGGGCACGGACCTCACCCAGCTCCTCCTGGAGCGCACACATGGACAATAAAAAGGGCCATACATAAAATACAAACAATATACAACAGTATACTTTAAAGGTCCGTTATGTAAGATTTTATTGCTCTTCTTAAAACTTGTGAGGAGTGTGAAATAACAAAACACTTGTTTCTGTGAGATAATGATGAAAAAAATTAACCAAAAAATGATAATAATTTGAAATATGCACTCTTGAGAAAAATTATGCAGCCAGTATGAGTGAAGCCAAAGCAGAACTTTGGCTCTTTTTTTCAGTGCTTCAAAAAACTGTCAATGCAAAAATTATTTCAAGAACTTACTGATGAAGATCTTGTAAACATCTAGCCTGCCTATTTTGGACAACAGATTGAAATTAGCCATTGTGCTATAATCTGGCACATTTACATGAATGTATGTTCAGTAATGTGCAATGTCCTGAAAAATGTAATTACAGTAAAGATACACTATAATATTCCATTGCCCATTATAATCCCATTTTACAGTAGGTGGATGGATATTTTTACATGTGGTTACATTTTTATCCGTTTACGTGTAAACACAACATGTGCATAGAAATAAAAATAAGAATAAAAAGAAGTAAAAATAACACATACACAGCCGCGGCAAAAATTGAGAGACCACTTCGAAATTCTCAGTTTTTCTGATTTTGTTATGGATAGGTATGGGTTTGAGTAAAACAAACTTTGACATTTCATTCTAGAAACTACCGACAACATATCCTCCGAATTTCGAAAGAAAATATTGTCATTTAGATACTTTATTTGCGGAAAATCTCAAAATCGTCAAATTAGCACATAAGATGCAATGTTTCCAAATCTCAAAAAAGGCAAAGAAAACAAGATGATATTAACTGGAAAACAACAAAATAGTAATGTATTAACTTGGGAAGACTTCAGAAATCAATATTTGGTGGAATAAGCCCGATTTGTAGACACAGCTTTCATGGTGCGTTGCGTATGCGTTCCATAACTCCTTCACATTGTTTTTGGATGACTTTATTCCAGGCCTGGTGCAAGAATTCAACTTGCTTAGCTTGGGTGGATGGCTTGTGACCATCCAGCTTCCTCTTGATCACATTCCAGAGGTTTTCAAGGGGGTTCGGGCCTGGAGTTTGGGCTGACCATGTCAGGGTATTGATCTGGTGGTCCTCCATCCACAGCTTGATTGGCAAGCTGAGTGGCTGGAGCATTGTCCTTCTCTAAAAAAAACTGTCCTCAGCGTTCAGGGGCGTTGTCAGAACAGAAGGAATCATGTTTTGGCCCAAGGTAACTTTGTATGTGACTTCAGAGACGCATAATTTGCAACAATGATTTTGACCGATTTCAACCTTGATGGGGCTCCCTCAGATAACCACAAATTCTCTGCCAAATTTCACAACAGGTGCAAGTTACTGTGGTTCATAGACCTCTCCAGGTCTCTAGCTAACCATTAGATCAGACCAGGCGTTGGATTAGATGTAATATTTGGCCAAGGATAGGAGATGATCTGAGGGAGCTTCAGCAAGGCTGATTCATCTTTGCAAACGGCGCGTCTCTGAACCCACATGCAAAGTTACCTTGGGCCAAAATTTGTTTCCTAATGTTCTGACAACGCCCCTGAACACTGGCCAATAAAGCTGTGGATGGAGGACCACCAGATCAATACCCTGACATGCTCAGCCCAAACTCCAGGCCTGAACCCCCTTGAAAACCTCTGGAATGTGATCAAGAGGAAGCTGGATGGTCACAAGCCATCCACCCAAGCTCAGCAAGTTGAATTCTTACTCCAGGCCGGGAATAAAGTCATCCAAGAACAATGTGAAGGAGTAACAGAACGCATACCAAAACGCATGAAAGCTGTGTCTACATATCGGGCTAATTCCACCAAATATTGATTTCTGAAGTCTTCCTAAGTAAATACATTACTATTATGTTGTTTTAAAGTTAATATCATCTTGTTTTCTTTGCCTTTTTTGAGATTTGGAAACATTCCATTTTATGTGTTATTTTGACCATTTTGTGATTTTCTGCAAGTAAAGTATCTAAATGACAATATTTTCTTTCGAAATTCGGAGGAAACGTCTGTAGTTTGTAGAATGAAATGACAAAGTTTGTTTAACTCAAACCCATACCTATCCATAACAAGATCAGAAAAACTGAAAATTTCGAAGTGGTCTCTCAATTTTTGCCGCGGCTGTATACTGTATTTAAACAATGTATACTCTTACATACAAGCGTTCTGTACACTTATATGTGTGTATACTACACTGTTTTGTACAGTACGCCCAGTTTATGGCCAGTAGCAACCTGTGATGTAGCACTATATGAATGAGGATGGATGGACGGTGTTCAATGCACTTGGCTCATTTGTCACTGTGTGTGTGTGTGTGTGTGTGTGTGTGTGTGTGTGTTTGTGTGTGTATGTGTATGTGTGTTTGTGTGTGCGTGTGTGCGTGTGTGTGTGCGTGTGTATGAGGGGGTGTGTGAGCTTGTGTATGTGACTGTATCTGCGCACGTACGTATGTGTGTGTGTGTGTGTGTGTGTGTGTGTGTGTGTGTGTGTGTGTGTGTGTGTGTGTGTGTGTGTGTGTGTGTGTGTGTGTGTGTGTGTGTGTGTGTGCTTGCGTGCACCCGTGCATCCGTCCGTTACCCTGTGCGACTGCACCAGAGCCTCTAGACGTGCATATGAGTGTATCTGTGTGCTTGTGTGTGTGTGTGTCTGTGTGTGTGTGTGTGTGCATGTGTGCACGTGCGTGCATGCGTGTGCGCCTATGTGCGTGCATTCGTTACCCTGAGTGACTGCACCAGAGCCTCTTGGCATATGAGTGTATGGTGTGTGTTTGTGCGTGCGTGCGTGCGTTACCCGTAGCGACTGCACCAGAGCCTCCAGGTGCAGGGCTCTCTTGTGGCAGCAGGTCTGTGTCTCCTGCAGCTGGCTCTGCAGTCGGCTGTCCCCGTGCTGGATGTGGCTCAGCTCCAGCAGCGCGCGCGAGAAGCCAGCCTTCAACTCCGCCACTATACCCTGGA
>NC_085875.1:38623739-38698739 GCF_034702125.1 Engraulis encrasicolus
GGGAACGATGGCTAGAGTCGCGTCACAACCGGCCACTGCCCGACCGCCCGTCAGGTCTTACACACATGGTACAAGGGCAGAAAAAAGACAGTCAATGTGTAAGAAAGAGAGAGAGAGAAAAGAGAGAAGAAAATAAAGGAAAAGAATAAACCAAAAGAAAAGAAGCTATTCAATTAGTTTACAAAATGGTACAAACTCGCATGTCCTCAAAGGCTAAGATGATAGGCCTATCAATGAACACCAAAGTGAATTAATTGCAGGCTACTGTTCAGAACTAAAACAACGCCTGAGAGAAAACATAGTCGTTCTACCTTTTCACATAAAGGGAAAATGAAAACATAGCCCTACAAAAAACAACAACAAAAACTACACAGATACTCACCTGGTACCAAACTCCACTTATCCCTTTCCCAGGAGTCGACAAAACAATATCCGTTTGTCCGTATCGCACCGAGAAAACAATTCACTTAACATGCCTTTTGAAAGATTCTAACGTTATTTTAGCAAGTCTATTACCAACACACTCTTAATTGGACCTGCACTCTTTTTGCGCATTTAGTCGTCGTAGTACATAACCTTCTCTCTATGGAAGGAGAGAGTGTGTGAACGACAGGAAGACAGATACCCGATACCGCTGTGGAAGGTCCCCAGAGAACGTCAGGGCGAAAGGTTCAGTCCGCAATCAAACCCCATTCCCAGGATAGACAGTCATCATCATCCGGTTCCCCTACGTCCCACGCCGCAGTTCTACACACGAGCCGCTTGTAGGAGGTGTGCGCGCATGGACTGTCCCGAATGCTGGAAGCGACCGAGCAACCTGCCTCAGCATGCGCTCACTCATCACTGGTCCACTACAGCACTTTCAAAAGAGAGCCTACTTCTTTAAATGCAATAGCTTTATTGAAGGGAATTATTACAAGCAATTTCCTTTTCATTCTAGACAACAAGACAAATTCTAGACTACAACCAATATGACCATCTTTTTTATGGCATAGGCTACATTAATTCATCAGCCGCCTTTAATGACGCATAGTGAATTACCATAGAGCTCTATGGCTACACCGAATTATAAACACTGAAGTCTTGAGACTTGTCTAGACACTGAGGCATCATGCAATAGAACAGCAACTGTAGGAACTTATTGTAACCCAGCAAAGATACTAAATATCAGAAATGGTATGGTGTATTAACAATGTAACCACTACGAATTGTTTATAGGTGTGGCTTATTCCTAGGGTGCTTGTCGCTCATTGGCCAGTTGGTGCAAAGTGAGTTTTTAAAATGCTCTCATGACAACACACACACCCGGGCGCTGAATGGACTATGGTGAACTTGGTAAGAATACTCGAATAACTTACTGTGGCCGTATTTGTCGTTTAAAATTATCGCAGCAGCTCTGTAATAAGTCGCATTACATGCATGCATTGACTAAATGAAGCTTGCAAATGTTTAGTGATCGATTTATAACATCACTACGACGGCTAACACACGCGTTAGCTAAGCTGCTTAGCTATTCATGCAAAGCCGACCTGCACGAAATACTCATTTATTCGTCGTTCTTCACATTCATGTCAGTCGCCACATTCTGTCATATCATATTCTGCAACGGTTGTTAAGATGTTGTTTAAAAGGTCTCGTGTATGGGCGAACTAAATACCAAGCATGCATTTGCAGAGGTTCGTCTGTATTCTTGACTGTGTCGAAGAAGAAGAAGGAAAGCACGAGCTGTCAGTGTATTCGAGTCTCGTGAACACGCCTGTTGAACCAGTATTTCCAAACACGAGCTGTGCCTGTGTGTAGAGCATGCTTTGATGACTGACAGTCACAGGGGGCTTCCCTAGCAGGTGGCCAATACTCCAATTCAGTTTAAAATGACCTAGAGGACTTGCTGTTATGTTACCTAGTCTTATATGTTATTAGCTGTCGATGTTTGTTGACTGTCAATGCAGAGTTGAATTTTATGTAGCTTTACCCAGTTGGGTCATTCCACGCCAAATCAACAAGTGCCCACGCACTTAGGTCTCAAAAAATTCTGAAAATATTACCAAGTGTACCCATGGTACTTAAGAGAAACACTGTACATTTATTTGAATGTAAGATGTATACTCTCCGTGTTACAGCCAATTTTACTGGGGGAGGGGGGTGCCCATTTTGTTCACACTCTTTTTTTTGTCAAAGTTCACAAGCCCCTAGCTCAATAACTAAACCATGTAGGAAGCTCAAATTTGGCATGCTGGTACATAGATAGGAATAGTTTGTTGCTAAACTGTCAGTTTCGGTCTGTATGATCGTGCATTGTCATAGCATTCCCTCAAAGATGATACAAATTGTACTGGAGTTTTTGGCTGTGCTCTGTTTAGGCCTTCAGAAGACATATTTGTGCCCAACCTTGCCTCTTGATTTTTTCCCCTTGTAGAGACAAGTAGGAACACTCTCATAAAAAGCTATAAATAGAAAGGAAACCCCATCAGTGTTTGAAAAGAAGACCTCACAAGTCTGACAAATCATTTTGGGTGTCATTTTCAGAGCTCCAGAACCCCTTGTGGGATTGTCCACAGATTTTTATTTTATTTTTTTCTTCATTCTCCATGAATTCTTCTTTTTAAAAATGCCAATGAGACTTGTCTTATGTGATGTTTTCTTTTTTAATTTCCAACCTGAACATGGGAACCATGCACATTGAGAGCAATATGTTTTCTATGCGTTTCTTCCGCTGCCATCTGCTGGTCAAAAAAAGTAACAACATGACTCTTTGTGCCTGACCTACTGTCTCTTTTGGTGTGCGAACCTGCTCCCACATTGAGCGCTCCTGAAATCATTGAAATTGAAAGGGATTCCTGCACCCCTGCACAGGGACTCTCGGGTGATCATGTCTGGGCAAAATTTGCATTTGATTATTTAGTCTTCACATTAAATGTTATAGAAATCATGTTGCTCTCTTTTTGCATTTTGCCCATGTTCAGGGTGGAAATTAAAAACGAAAACATCACATAAGACAAGTCTCATTGGGATTTTTAAAAAGAAGACTTCATGGAGAATGAAGAAAAAAATAAAATAAAAATCTGTGGACAATCCCACAAGGTGTTCTGGTGCTCTGAAAATGACACCCAAAATGATTTGTCAGACTTGTGAGGTCTTCTGGTCAAATACTGATGGGGTTTCCTTTCTATTTATATATTTTTATGGGAGTGTTTCTACTTGTATCTACAAAGGGAAAAAATCAAGAGGCAAGGTTGGGCACAAATATGTCTTCTGAAGGCCTAAACAGAGCACAGCCAAAAACTCCAGTACAATTTGTATCGTCTTTGAGGGAATGCTATGACGATGCAGGATCATACAGACCAAAACTGACAGTTTAGCAACAAACTATTCCTATCTATGTACCAGCATGCCAAATTTGAGCTTCCTACATGGTTTAGTTATTGAGCTAGGGGTTTGTGAACTTTGACAAAAAAAAAGAGTGTGAACAAAATGGGCACCCCCCTCCCCCAGTAAAATTGGCTGTAACACGGAGAGTATACATCTTACATTCAAATAAATGTACAGTGTTTCTTTTAAGTACCATGGGTACACTTGGTAATATTTTCAGAATTTTTTGAGACCTAAGTGCGCGGACACTTGTTGATTTGGCGTGGAATGACCCAGTTGTGAAGTAGGCTGTATTCATTCTTTATTACTTTTTTACTTATTAGGCCTACTGTTACATTTTTATTTCATGTGTATTCAAGCCAGCTGTCATGAGAACAACAGAGTTTGACTCTTCTGATGAGGAAGACACAGGAGAAGAGCAATCCACCCCTTTTGAGATCTCTTGGTAAGTAGTCTTTAAACTTCACGAGGAGGCACCCAGATCCACCAGCTACGTCCTTTTAGTGGTCACATCACCGACTAACTAGTGTGTGCTTTCTGGGGGGAATGCTTTAATTCCTTTAGTTTTGACAAAGTTTTTGGTGAGGGCCCGCACACCTCGAATGTTTCTTTTTTAGCAGGTGCAGCTTTTCAAGGTACTCCAGTCTTCGTTTAACTCAAGGAAGAGCGTGACACTGCTTCTTCACAAATCACCACTTTTTTCTTTTTCTTTTTGTGCTGACGTTTCGGCACTAGGCCTTCATCAGAGTAGTCTCTGGATAGCAGTACTCTGATGAAGGCCTAGTGCCGAAACGTCAGCACAAAAAGAAAAAGAAAAAAGTGGTGATTTGTGAAGAAGCAGTGTCGCGCTCTTCCTTGAGTTAATTCCTTTAGTAACATTGCTAGTGAACCTGTATTGAATCCCTGATATTACTGTCTTAACGAGAGATCATGACACTTTGTATGAAGTACCGGTATGTTGTGTACTGGTAGCATTAATGACTGTGCAAGCCTGAACTGGATTGTTTTCAAGCATACAACCTTGTTTGTTTGTTTGTTTGTTTGTTTACTGTAGGCTGTCCTTGGCTGCGGTAGATTGTCCGCAGTCTTTGGGTATTTGCTCACTACCAGGTAAGTTGCAAGCCCAAGTCCCAGGGGTGTTGAACAGTGGTGTATGCACTGCACTGTATGTATGTCACAGTGACCCAAGGAGGGAGAGGGGAAAAACAGCTTGCTTTCTTTGTTCCCTGTCTCTGTTAGGATGCAAATACAAAGACGTGAGGAGGAACCTGCAAAAAGACCTGGGTAAGATGATCTCCTTTCATGCAGAATACACAGGCTTACGTATAAATTGCTGTCAATAAGCAAAATGCATACATGAACATAGTGGTGATTCTTCTGCATGATTTCCAAGACAATTCTGTGAAGTTACTAGATTGAGAGTAAAATGATCAAGAAGAATATGGCTGGAAAAGGAAGCTGTGCTCCAGCAGAGAGGTTAATGAGCACAATGGCCACGTTTACATGTTTTCAATTCCCAATTATTAATTCAGAATTAAATAGCTCTGTCTAGTTTACATTGAACTTTCATTTAAGTCCGAATTGTGAGCTGTTTACATGACGTTTTCAAAGCGGTATTAAGCTTTATTCAGAATTAAATTGCTTTAATTCTGAATTAAATGTCTCATGTAAACAAGGCCAAAGAGTAATCGTGCACAGTTTAGAGAAGTGCTTTATTAGTAGAAGTTCTAGTGTCACTCGATAAAGTTTCTATTGAAGAAAGAACAAGAGGCCTGAAAATAGTAATGATTGCAGGGCTATTCAAATGGCGGCCCTGGGGCCAGATGTGGCCCTTGGACAGCAAGGTTACAAAATAGAAATGAATATGTACGCTATCCGTATCCGTGCGTAATTTGCAATCATTAACACTTCATGTTAGAGATATTTCTCCTATGCACATGAGAGTGATATCTTATCTGAAATATTCTTATAATAGACAAGGCTACTAAGAAATAGAGAAGAGAATATCTGCTCTGTCTGGAAAGTTTGTTTCCGCTTGTCCGCATATTTCTCACCCTCACCTTGGACGTCAAGCTGCATGCGTTTACATATACGAGGGTTGCCAACCGTCCCTTGAAATATGGAATCGTCATGTATTTAGAGATAAAAGTATGAGTTCCGTATTGAGCCGAAATGGGACAGGAAATGCAGGAAATTACATCTAAGAAATGCATTTTTTTTCTGGGGGAGGACCCCCAACCCCCCCGCCTCCATGAAGTGTACTGTATTTTTTACATTAAGTGCGATCGACTTAGAATTTTGTCAACCGATGGACAGAAAACACGTGAGCGAGAACTTGTTGTCATGATGTGGGTGTTATTAAAACAGCGCATTTAAAGTCGGCTACAAATATAAACGAGACGATGAGCTTGCACCAGTTTGCTCTGGTGTGGAGAGGGGGGGGGGGGACAGGCATTGAGGAGGAGCTGAAGTGGGGACCTGCGCAAACTTGTGTATAGGTGTGAGACAAGAATCATATATACCCGTGAGTGAGTTGTTGACCAACCAGTTCATGGGCGCGTGACCTCGGAAGGGGTCTGCAGACGAGCGTTGAAGGGGATAAGCAACTGCAGAGGTTGCAAGATCTGACTGCAGTCACATTCATCCAGCGATAGTTTGACACCATGTGACATGTCACCTTGTCGACGCAACATCGCCGAAATTTTGAAGTTTGACAGGAAATCTAACCATCATGCAGCATTTTCATCCAGAGTGCATTGCTGTCTAAATGCGCATGCATACGTTGACGACTACTCGAATGCACTTATTGACAGTTGGCAACCATAATACACTCCATGTTCGGCCCCTTTGATGAGAGGAATTCAAAAAAACTGGCCCCAGGTGACATTTAATTGAACAGTCCTGGATTAGAGGGACATAGAGCACATCATACAGAGAGAGGGTATAATAACAAGCAGGCAGAATCTCACAAATAAGTCATTGTTTGTATCTTTGTGGACATGTGCACATACAGCATGTGCTGTACATGTGTCAGTGTTAAGGATCACATGCACGTATTTGTGTGTTGTCAGAGCATCTCTGTGTCTGCTCATCTCTGTCTTCATTGTACAGTGCACATACAGTACACGTGCAGACATTAAAACAGATCAAATATACTGCACAGCTTTTTATACAAGTGTGTGTGTGTGTGTGTGTGTGTGTGTGTGTGTGTGTGTGTGTGTGTGTGTGTGTGTGTGTGTGTGTGTGTGTGTGTGTGTGTGTGTGTGTATTCATCCCTGTGCTCCTTGTGCTGTAGGTGAGCTGCAGGAGCAGGGTGTGCAGGACGTGTTTGTGCTGTGCACGCGCGGGGAGCTGCAGCGCTACCGGGTGCCGGGTCTCCTGGAGGCCTATGGCCAGTATGACCTGACCACCCACCACCTCCCCTTCCCGGACGGCTGTGCCCCTGAGCTGCCCCACTGCTGCGCCATCCTGGAGGAACTGCAGGAATGCCTACAGGCCAACCGCAGGACCGTCATACAGTGAGACATACGCACACACACATACACACACGCACACGCACACATACACAGAACTGCCTGCAGGCCAACTGCAGGACCATCATACAGGTGCACACAGACAGAAAAGCATACGGGCATACACACGATGTACAGTGCCCTCCATAATTATTGGCACCCCTGGTTGAGATGTGTTTTTTAGCTTCCAAATATTTTATTTTTTTTCTAAATAATATGGGACCTTAATGGAAAAAAAGAGAAAAATCCAACCTTCAATACAAGTGCATTTATTCAGTGGGGAAAAAATCCCACATAAAGAAATAATTATTTGACATCAAATAATGTGTGTCACAATTATTAGCACCCCTGGTGTTAATATTTTGTACAACCCCCTTTTGCCAACAAAACAGCACCTAATCTTCTCCTATAATGTTTCACCAGATGGGAAAAGACAGAAAGAGGGATCTTCAGCCATTCCTCTTTGCAGAATCTCTCTAAATCATCCAGAGACCTGGGTCCTCTCCTCTGTACTCTCCTCTTCAGCTCACCCCACAGGTTCTCAATGGGGTTGAGGTCAGGGGACTGAGATGGCCATGGGAGGAGCTTGATTTTGTGTCTGGTGAACCATTTCTGTGTAGATTTGGCCATATGTTTAGGGTCATTGTCTTGCTGAAAGACCCAGTGACGACCCAGCTTCAGCTTTCGGGCAGAGGGCAACAGATTTTGATTTAAAATGTCCTGGTATTTCAAAGCATTCATGATGCCATGCACCCTAACAAGGTTCCCAGGGCCTTTGGAAGCGAAACAGCCCCACAGCATCACTGACCCACCCCCATACTTCACAGTGGGTATGAGGTGCTTTTCAGCATGCGCATCTTTCGTGGTACGCCAGACCCACTTAGAGTGTTTGTTGCCAAAAAGCTCAATCTTGGTCTCATCTGACCAAAGCACACGGTCCCAGTTGAAGCCCCAATACCGCTTGGCGAACTCCAGACGCTTGCGTTTATGATTGTGAGTGAGGAAAGGTTTTCTCCGTGCATGCCTCCCAAACAGCTTGTTGGCGTGAAGACAGCGCCTGATGGTTGATTTGGAGACTTTGTGACCCCAGGATGCTACCATTTGGTGTAATTCTGTAACAGTGAGCTTTGGAGATCTTTTGATTTCTCTTACCATCCTCCTCACTGTGCGTGGTGGCAAAATAAACTTGGGTCCTCGTCCAGGCTTGTTTACCACTGTTCCAGTTGTTTTGAACTTCTTAATTATTCCTCTCACAGTGGATATGGGCAGCTGCAGTTGAGTGGCAATCTTCTTGTAGCCTCTGCCTGACCTGTGAAGGTCGACGCACATCTGCCTCACTTGTATGCTGTGTTCCTTTGTCTTTCCCATGTTTAAGAGTGGATAAGAGAAATGGCCTCGGTGTCACGTCATATTTATACCCCAGGGAAACAGGAAGTGATGAATTACTAATTAAATGTTCCTACATACTCTGGTAAACTTTGTAAACTACTGTAGAAATGACAGAAATGCTTCAATTATATTTATTTCCTGGGAATTGTTAAGGGTGCCAATAATTGTGGAACAGGTGATTTAATGAAAAATAATTATTTTTTAGTCAGGGATTTTTTTATTTTCTTACAATTCATTTGAGTTGAAGGCTACATTTTCCTACAATTTTCAGTGTGACAGTATTCTTCTGCAATAAACACTGAATTTATTTGAAGGCTTTTAACACATCTCAACCAGGGGTGCCAATAATTATGGAGGGCACTGTATATGTTACATTTATCACGGTGACGCGCATGAGGGGATACACACACACACTGTATAATATATACTGTGAGACACACACACACACACACACACACGCACACGCACATGCGCGTGTGAGGATACACACAGTTACACCTGCTGCACCATCGTGGTGGTGATGCAGGACTGCAGGACCGTCATACAGACAGACGCACAGGCAGGCAGACAGACAGACGCACACACACAAACAGACAGACACACATGCGCATGCACACACACACACACACACACACACACACATACACACAAACAGACAGACACACGTGCACACGCGCACACACACAAACAGACACACGTGCACACCCACACACGCATGCACACACAGACACAATTGGGGGGATATGAACAGTTGCACAGAAGAAGCATACAGGTAGATGTGCAATAAGTGCCTGGGGAAAAAAACATTTATGATCACAGTTGACACATATGAGAGGGTAGAAAACTGGAGAAATATTGTGATTGAAACTCTTATTTTTTTCCCCTTTTTGCAGTTGTTATGGAGGTCTTGGTCGGTCGGCTCTCAGTAAGTGCACTGTCCCTTCCAGCTCTAAGTTCAGCAATAGAAAACATCAGTCATTGCATTTAAAATTCATTATTTATCTCTCTCTCTCTCTCTCTCTCTCTGTAATCTGCCTAGTCGCGGCCTGTCTGCTGCTGCAACTCTCCGTCTCCATGACGCCCAATAAAGCCATAGAGATCCTGCGGGAGCTGAGAGGGGGCGGGGCCATTCAGACAGTCAAGGTGAGTGACAGCTGAGCCGTCATGGCTGAAAGAACATGAGTGACATGACTCTTGGAGCACTAATTTAAAGGCAGATGTGCAAACTTCTTGTCAATACTTTTCTACAAATGTAAAAGTGATCAGCTACAAACTTTGCCATGCTGAGTTTGTCGTTTGACAAAATGCATTGTTCCTTTCTTAGAATGCGCTGTACAGGCACACACACTGTTATTTGTACCGTGTGTTCA
Organism: Engraulis encrasicolus; assembly: GCF_034702125.1. Classification (NCBI taxonomy): domain Eukaryota; kingdom Metazoa; phylum Chordata; class Actinopteri; order Clupeiformes; family Engraulidae; genus Engraulis; species Engraulis encrasicolus. Next base: position 38,633,380 of record NC_085875.1, read on the forward strand.
GGTGGGCAGTATGGCAAAGATATGCCAATTTTTTCATGATCATGTTTGTTTTTACAGACATAACAGTAGTTTCTGTATTTCGCTGTTGTGAAGCACAATTCATCAACATCTGTTTATTTTCAGCCATAAACTCAATGTTACCTTTTTTGTATACATATGACCTAAAGAGCTCTGAGTACAGTACTTTTAAGTTGCACGCTGCATATTGTAGCATGTACAGTAGAGGAGTGCACTTTGATGTTGATGCAAAAAAACAGAAAAAACTGCACCGGTAACACCTGCATGCTTACCCTCTGCACATAATTTTGTATTTGTATATGTGGTAAGGTAAAGTAACTGAAAGCAACTGGCTCTTTTGATGTATGCATAGCTTTGTTTCAGTTTGATTAGTGTTTATAAAAAAAAAATTCTACATACTAAATGAGTAAAATATATTAAATTATCAAAGGTAGGAATATACACAGAAAAAATATCTATCTTGTTTATTTCACAGCAATACAACTTCCTTCACGAGTTCCGGGAAAAGTTTGCAGAATACCAGGAGACCAAAGCTTTCTCAGAGAGGTCGGTGTCCCGATAACGAGCATACGGAGCGAAGCCTTACCGAGACGGGATTCTGTCTGTGAGCATCCAGCATCGCATCATCAGGGAATACACTGCTTTGTTGTTGGATGTGAACAAAAAAATATGAATTGCTTTTGTTAAATAATCAGTGAATATTTGTTTGTACTGCACTTTAAAAATGCAATTTGGTAATAAGTCTGTTCTAAATCTAGTATGCTTTGTATTTAGTCGAGTACACGTTTGTGGACAGGTTTTTTTCAGTATGCACCTTTTTAGGATTAAATTATTAGAATGACCCTGAACCTGAAGATATAAATAATAATGTGAATTAATAAAATGGGTTTCTGTTGGGAAAACAGGGTTGTTCATTCTACCTTCAATTCTGCTGCTGTTGTTCAACGCGCAGAATCTGTCAAGACAGTCACATGGTTCTACACTTAAGGGTCAGTGTATGACATCTCCCTTCCCCTTTGCAAACCTGCCAGGACCAACAAGTGACAATATGATACTTGAAGCTTTTGAGTTATCCATGTTGTCTGCAGTAAACAAAACAACCAGAACTTATGTCCGTGATGAGGTAACAACACAGTTCAAAATGTCACAATATCTGAACCCCTTCATAATGTAAAATTAATGCTGATGAAATATATACAATATATATAATGGGAAAATGGAATGCCAAAAATCACCTTTAAAAGTATGAACAGAGACTGTTGAAGCCGTTCTAACCATCGCAAAGCACTGGCACCCTCTTGAGGCAGGAGACGAAACCATCACATTTGTGAATTGGCTTGCTGTGACTTACTAGGTCTGAATGTTCAGGCTCTTGTCTTTGAAATCAGCTAACTCCATATATTTAATGTCTGGTCACGTTTCAAAGCCTATTTTGCTTGTTTCTCATACATTTTGTTCAGTTTCTTTAAAGGAACAATCCAACAAAAATGTATCATATGTAGATTAGTTCCAGTAAAGTATAATATATAGAATTTCTCATCTGTTTGCATTGCCTACCTAGCCAAATTAAGCGTAGCCCTGCAAGTCTATGGGCGCAAACAAAACAAACATCAACGTACTTAGACACTACTTAAAAATGAATGTAAAATTCACTAGAGTTCAAAACAGTAATTTAATCCAGCCCTGTGATCACTTGTGGCTTGATGCTAATGCTCCCATTTACCTCCAGTGATTATGCTAAGCTATGCTAATAATTCTGTTGCCAATAAATCTAAGTAATGAAAACACTGAAGAAAATATGCACATTCATGAATACTGCTTGGAAGTACTGCAAGTATGTGAATCAAAAAATGGTGGACTGTTCACTTAATCACTTGACCTGTACATGTACACCCTCTAGCTATCAAATTAATTGGAAATGAGCATGCATGAAGTAGAATCAGTTTATTTGAGTTGTTTCTACTCAAGGTTCCATCACATTTGCAAGGGGTCGACATAGAAAATGGAGGCTTTTTTTAAAGCCAGGTCAGGGGGTCAGTCTATCGATCATTCCACACTGGTAGAAAGTTTGTTTCAAGTTCCCATACACACTAACACACTTACACAAACCCTAGCCCTGACTTAAGTGTCAGGTTTTTGTTTTCCTTTTTAAAAAAAAAAATCAGTACTTAGTTATGGCAATGGGACATTTACACACAAAGAACGCCAAATGATAAAGCTGCATTCTCCTGAAAACATAAATTATATTCAAACAAAAAGATGCAATAACATTCCACCAGTCTTCATCAGAAAGAAGAGTATTGTTAAACAACATAAAAAAGGAGTGTCAACCCACAGGAAGAAAACAGCACAAGAAAAACAAAACAGGAGGTGAGATATCGGCTTTTATGTATCGCCAGCACAACTGTCCCATTCGAGACACTCGAAAATGTTTTCAGCTGGCAAGTCTAAAACTTGATATTTCAAAAACCTGACAATCACACTTTAAGACTAGCCCATGGTTATGTGTGTGACAATAGGTCTCAATGTTGTCTGGATACAAACCTTGAACACTTATGGTCATTGAGAACAGTTCCAAAAACATTTCCCCTGGACTGGCCCAAACTGACTGAGTACACATTAGAACTAGCCACGTCCTCAAAAGCACACGGTGTAATGTATAGGTAATGTAGCCTATGCACTTGATGACAATCATGAAATGATTGTCATTTTTGGATACCACTATTCCTGCACTACAAGCCAGACCACACCACTGCAATGTCAACAGTAAGGGGTGCTTTAAAATATTTTATGATCAAAAATACTTTAAATTATGCATTGACCTTCAAAACCCTTGGCAAGTGCTGTAAAATTATTTCTTCGGTCAGTTTCAGTGAAACGAACCCTGCCATGATCCACTTCAATAATAAAAAATATATAACTACACTACAAATCAGCAATCTCGCACTCATTTCCTAATTTCAGAAAGGGGGTGTTTAAAACATCAATAACTTTATTTTTATTTTAAAGATAAACAAATTCAGCACACAAAACAGAAAAGGACAAAAACTAAATATCCAGGGCCTTTGAGTGATTTTTAGTCCCTTCTCAAAAGAACTCTTATTTTGAAAGGGCTGTGGCGTCCTGTCCTTGTGGGTTTTGTTGAAGGGGGGCGAGGGGAGGGCATGATGGGGGATTTGGTTATGAGTCCGTCAGCCTGTTGGAAGCTGCCCCACTCTCTGCAGCAAAGGATGTGTGAAGACGTCCAAATTTCAGCTCCTAACATTTTTTTCTTCGTTTAAAAAAAGATCTGAGCATAGATCATCCTTCCTGCACACCTCTTTGTTCTTCCTTGAGTGTTCAATTTAAGAGCTGACCAGCACGTAGATCATCCTGTAAGAACAAAACCACACCACATATTACCATAGTTTCTTACAAAAAAACATAACACCTTGTCTCTAGCAGTTTCTTTCCCTTTGTTTTAGTATACCAAGAAATTTTTGAAGAAATGCCCCCTTGACCTCATAAGCCTCCCCAAGCGCCCTAAACCTCATTATAACTGTACGGACAGACAGCCGGCGTTGAAGGCGTGGAAAGTGGCGGAAGTAATTGACTTTGTATGGAAGAGCAAGCAGCAGAAGCTGCAAAAGCTTCAAAAGTTTCTGGAGCTTAGGGCATCAAAAGCATTTAAAGAAAAGTCAAATTTCAGCTAAAAATATGTGATGAGCTCGACGCCAGCCAATGGAATGTTCATATTTTTGTAAACACGAGCGTCGGTTGGTCGCTCTCCCTGATTGGACTCTTCAGGTTGAATCGTTTGCAGCGTTCATCGCCCCTGATCTGTGCTTTCCAAGCGGGACTCTGCAGCGTTTACGCTCTTTCAACATTGGCTGTCTGTCCGCACAGTAAGCCTGCCATGGCCCCCTTAGTATTAAAAAATACTTCCCAATGCCCCCTGGGGTATGTAGAGCCCCCGTCGAGAAACACAACGATAGATATACAACTTATGTACCCTTGTGCTAGCAAATTACGTCTCTATCCCCCGGTACACTCCAATGACCAGATGTAGTTCATTATCTATTCCACTTCAATCGTGGTTGAACACGTCTCATTGGCCCATCCCTCAGTAGTCACTTACAGCTGTACTGCAATGGTAGAGCGGTGCACTGAAGTTAAAACATCATTACTAGAGAAGCTGAAGCTGCCACATGGATGGCACTCTGCCCTGCCCTCCGTGGCCAGACAACCCAGTTTAATGTGTACCCACTTGTCAGGCTAATGGGTAATGATGAAACTTTAGAGTGTAGGGAAGTGAGCAAACTTCCCTACACTCCGTAACATATGCAGGCCACCCGGGTTCAGGTCCAGCCTGGGTCATTTCCCGACCCCAGTCTCTGTCTCCCATTTACTTCCTGACGTCTCTTTGCTGTCCTTTCTACATTAAGGGCATAAAAAGCCCCAAATAACATAAAAATATATTCATCACTGCATCTTTTTTGCTGGGTGTATAGTCCTGTTCTCCTAACCTGACCACTGGTCACTTTGACTACTCGGCACCTTTGGTTTTGTTGTACAGGAGATTGTATAATGGCAGCAAAAGCCCATCTTGAGCCAGTGTTACTCACCCGTAGAGATAGTAGAAAAAGCTGAGGAGGTAGAAGGCCAGTTTGCACCAGCCCTCTTTCTGGCAGTAGGCCAGGATGTCTGCGTTCATGATGGTGGTGGGGTCATACAGGCCGGGACCACTCATCACGGGCCGACTCATGTACCTGTCAAGCGGACACGGACACACACACACACACACACACACACACAAAGCACTTTCACTTAACTGACACATGAACGCACTCCCTTTCCCGATCCTTTTGATTTAAATGTGACGATAAATGTAACCAATTAACATGAAATCCAGCTGCAACAAATCTATGTGTGCAGAGATGTGTGCAATAAGTGCAATGTCCATTCATTTTACACAGCTAGACACCATCATTTCCTTCAGAATGAATGCAGCATCTCTATTACTTACTGTAATACTAGAGCTATGGAAGTAAGATTTCAGCCAATCCCATTGACCTTAATGTTCCATGTTTTACACAGCAATGGCGGCTCATGGAGCCTTTGACACATAAATCGCCTTGGACATACAGCTCCAGGCCTTTTTATTAGAATACCATGAAAAAGTTGATTTATTTCCATAATTCCATCAATAATGTTAAACTGTCATGGATTGTAGATTCATGGCCCAGTTTTTTAACTATTCCAATCATTAAATTGTTTATTTTTACACATTTTGGTCTTCCAGCTCAAAAAAAACATGAATTGGGGAATTCACATCATTAGAATATTGTAATAAAATCACAATTTTCTTCATCAAAATTTGTTTCACATCAGTGCACATCAAATCAGTTGAACTGTGGTACTTTCTACACAACATGCAATGTTCAATACTTGGTTAGGACTCTCTCTGTCTTAATATTATTAATAATAACGGCCATGATGCGTTTAACATTGAAGTCAATGGCAGAAACAGTGCATGGGAGTAATGGAAGGCCAGATATCCTTGATGCTTTGCCGTCAGCTGTTTTTGTATAGCTGACCTGGTGTCCCACACTTCACTCTTCAATATACCCTGTAGATTTCCATGCCACGTTTTGGCGCTAACTCACCAGTTTAATTCTAAATAACCAGAAATAAAACCCCATTGAAAATGAATGGGGTTTTATTTCTGTTGAGTTAGAATTAAACTGGTGAGTTAACACCAAAACGTGGCATGGAAATCTACAGGGTATATTGAAGAGTGAAGTGTGGGGCACCAGGTCAACAAACAAGAACAGCTGACCGCAAAGCATCAAGGATATCTGGGCTTCCATAACTCCCATGCACTGTTTTTGCCATTGACTTCAATGTTAAACGCATCATGGCCATTATGAAGACAGAGAATGTCCTAACCAAGTATTGACCATTGCATGTTATGTAGAAAGTACCAAATTTCAACTGATTTAATGTGACTCGAATTTTGATGAAGAAAAATGTGATTTTATAACAATATTCTAATAATGCGAATTCCCCAATTCATGTTTTTTTTGAGCTGGAAGGCCAATGTATATAAAAAGAAAAAAAATAATGATTGGAATAGTTAAAAAACTGGGCCATGAATCTACAATCCATGACTGTTTAACAGTATTGATGGAATTATGGAAATAAATCAACTTTTTCATGGTATTCTAATAAAAAGGCCTGGAGCTGTAGTTCCATGAAGTGGACGTAAAACACAGAAAATGCGGTAAAAGGAAATGTAATATGTCTCTAGTTTATCTTTGCTTGTTATCGAGAAGTTCTGTGTTATGTCTCCAACATACAGAAAGCCACGGCCTTGAACTTGAATCTACCTCACCAATTGACTTCCTGTACCCTGCTTGTCACAACTCGGGTGCATTTCTCGAAACCATCGTTGCTAACCATGTTAGCTCCTTTGTTGTTTCCAATGCAATTTCCCATTGGCAAGTACGCAAGTTGCTAACTGTGGTAGGACTGGGTTTGTGGGGCGTGTCTATGCAAGGATCCACCTACCTCCAGACGTGATAGGCCAGCAGAGGCATGTTGAGGCCCAGCGTCAGCCACTCAGCAGCACACAGGAACATCACGCAGAAGAACATGTGGATCAGGTACTCAGGGAGCACCAGCTGCGAACACACACAAAAACACAAAACACAGTAAACAACACATTCCGTACACAACTGGGCCACATCTGCATTCAGACATCCACACGACAGATACAGACAATAACTTGGGCTTCTGGTTCTTTCAACTGGTTTCGGTCAGTGTCTTTCTCTCTGCCACACGCACACACAAATTCCAATTCCAAACATTAGCTCATGTACCCATTAAGAGCTATGCCGATTACCATCACCACCGTCTGTAAATAGCTGGCGCAACCTTCAGGACCGTGACTGTCTGAAGCTGCAGCTCTACTCTAAACACCAATAACCTTCTACTGAAACATCAAGAAAATAATCCAACAAAGACAATCACAACAAAGATGAAATTTCAGGAAAGTCCTTGTACGACCCCGTTTTATTAAGTTCCTCCAGGCACAGGTCTGTAGTTTGTGCAAACCACAAACCAGCTACGCCACACTTGCACTGAAGTGTAATCATGTTTTCTTTGGATGAGACCGCCATGAACAACCCTCCACTCCTCTCCTCTCCCGCTTGAGGAAGCACTTATCCAAATCAGAGAGCGCTATGCAGCTACAACCCTCCACCACTGACCGTGTCGACTACATCAAGCACTTAGGCCTCCAAATGACATTGTGTATCATAAAGACCTTGGAAGAGACACACAGGGGGAAACAAGCTGTAGCCGAGAGAGTGCCCTCCTGAAGGAGTTGGCAGAGCTAGGAGAGTGCTGTGCTGTTCTGTGCAGTGCCGCTTTGGCCTACAACCAGGGAGAGATTAAGAAAAGCACTGCAGGGGTCAAAGAAAGGAGTGAAAGAGGGTGACAGTGTGTGGAAGAGGAGATACAGAGACATCAGGGACAGGCGGCGAGAGAAAGATGGCGGTAAGGAGACAGGAAAAATGGGTGGGGGGAGAGAGAGAGTGTGAGCAGGAGAGAGAAAGAAAATGAGAAGGGATGGAGAGAGGGAGAGTGAGAAAGATGAAAGACAGGGGGGGGGTGCACAGGATGGTCAGATTTAATGTCCTTGAGAGCGATCTAATCCCTCTCTGGTGACCTGCACCATATGCTGTGGTAATGCCCCAGCGAGAGACCCCCTCCCCCACTCAAACAAGCCTGACAGACCTATAATCATGTGTGAATGAACACAAGAGCAAGAGAGCGCGTGACAGGGGGTGCGCATTCCAATATGCAGACTCCCGTCCTCCCTTGCTCACTTGCCTGCTTGTGGCCTCGTGATGACGTCACTCACTACAGAAAATTAATTCAATAGGTGCGACCGAGATTCCGCAACGGCTACATCCGTATGTAGACAGCAATGCATTCTGGCTGAAAACGTTGCATGATGGTTAGATTTCCTATCCAAACTTAGTACATTTCAGTCATGTTGCGTCGACGAGGTAACATGTCACATGATTTCAATTTCAAACGATAGAGGGATGAATGCTACTGCAGACGGACCTTGCTACTCCTGCTGTTGCTCATCCCTGTTGATGCTCGTCTGCAAGGGTCTGCATACCGCCTCCAAGGTCACGCGCCCATGAACTGGTTGGCCAACAACTCACTCACGTGTGTATAGACACCTTGTCTCACACCCCTACACAAGTTTGCACTGCTCCTCACTTCAGCTCCTACTCTACACCTGTCCCCCCCACACCTCACACGTGGTGTGTTAGTAGATCAAACTGGTGCAAGCTCATCGTCTCGACTTTAAATGCGCTGAATTTAATACCACCCACATCCTGACAAGTTCTCGCTCACATGCTTTGTCAACATGAACCGTTGGCATTCAAGTCATATGCACCTAATATCTTGCAAAAGCACTACTCGAATGCAATTTCCTCATTTACAGTCCCCCAAAAATTGTTGTGGCTAGGCTGACAGCGGGGAAACTTTATTGTTTTCTCCACGGAGGCGGGGCGTCAGCAAAACGTGAGGCCACTAGCTCAAGTGGAGGACGGGAGTCTCCTTTCTCCTTGGATCCCAACTCCTCCAATGCCTGCCATCATACATTTCACAACATGTGACCACTGATTTGAAATCTCGACAGACACACAAGAACACACTCGACAAACACATTCAGAACTCCCCGCGCCTTCAGGCAACACGGCAGAAGCTACCAACAATAATTTACTGTACACGCACGCATGCACGCACACCAAAGCTTGGACATGCTAAGGTGTGGTAGTAGCAAGCTGGCACAGAGGCAGGGAGACCGGCAGCTGGGGCCCAGCAAGACAGGTGAGGCAGAGAAGGCCCTTTAGCTCCCTGGGCATGCCATGCAGCATGGTGGGGCAGGGAGGGTGATACAAGAGGGGTATCTGATGATGGGTGCAGCAGGCAGGCTGGTGTAGGGTGTGGTAGTGGTGGTGGTGGAGTAGGGTGGGTGTTGCACGCCAGGGTATGGAGGGGTGGAAGAGAGAGTCAGGCGTGGTTGGTGGTTAGTAAGTAGACCTGCACTGTGTTTTGCCAAAGCCCAACACTAGAACACATATTTTAGATCATTATACTGTAGAGAAAAAAAATGAGGAGGATGGGGTGTTGTTAAATGAACATTTCAAAATAAAAATAGTTTACAGTGTATTTTGAAACAGGACTGTCCCTTTGCTCTATTGTACAATAAGTGAAACAGACTGCACAACTAAACAAAAAATATATATAATGGATATTTAATACTACGATGAGATATTCCACCAACTAACCAATGGAATCAAAGGTGGCACAGCCTAACCCAGCTCTTCCCTCTCTAGTCCAATCAGGTTGCTCGTGTGAAACCGAGCGAGCTTTTAGGCCTTAAAGGGTTGGTCAGCCATCTGTTCCCGAGTCCTAAGTCACTTTGCCTGGAGGATCAGAGCTTCCTGCCAAAAGATTGTACAACCCCCAGACACCCGACTCAACTCACGATCTGAGCTCTGATCCCGCATGGTCAGACTGCGGCTTGGATCTGAAATGGACTCCAAAACTCTACATTTGTCAACTACCTTGTACACTACTTAGGGACTGTAATTCCCACGCTTAATACTGCCCTTTATCGTGAACAAACACTTTGGACAGGACCAACTTGCTTACAAGTCCAAATGTTCATTTATAGTTCATAATATAGTGTGCTATGTGTAGTGTGACAGTTTCATTGTTTGGCTCCCTGACAAGTGAAGTACATAGCGAATTAGGTGGACGCTTCGGACGGAGCCAACGAGTTGTAGAGGCATCCAGTTCCTGCATCTCCGGCTGGCTGAATCACAAGAGGAAGTACCCCGGGCACAGCATAGAGACTGGGCCGGCCCCTTTTGGGGTCACTAATTTTTTTTTTCCATCTGACGCTGCACAACTAGAGATGCACACTCAGTGCTCTCGGTCTCTGTCTCTCTCTGGAATAATATTTGTTTCTCTCGCCATCCCAGACAATAGTTAGCACAAAAAAGTATAAACATACATCCCTAAATCAGCGTTTTCAAAGGCAAACTGTGACAAGTCTGGAGAGCAGCATTACAAAAACTGCTTTAAAATCTCTCTGTGCATGTAAGTGTGTGTGACAGAGAGCTTTTGAGAAAAGCCTGAGAGTGTTCTTCAAATAATCAGCTGGAGGAGGCTCGCTTACTCGCTGTATGGGGTGGGTGAGGAGGGCCTATGTTACCAGATAACAGCAGAACTCTGGGGCAGATGAAAAAGGCCCAGAGGGGAGTGGGGTGGAGGTAGTGAGCGGGGTGGCGGGGGTGGGTGGTGCATCCTGGGTGGCTCAGGCAGATGAATAATCCCACCCTGAAGTCTGTCTAAATCTCAGTCTAAACATCCCCATAATCCGATTTCATTCGCTAGCAGACCCCCGCAAGCCAAATTACACACTACACACCTCCTTATGCCAAGAGCTGCTTGCCATAAAACAGCACAAGCACAGCTACAGGCTGTAAACAAATGATATGTACACACAGATTCAAGATGGACACACTGAAGCTATAAATATATCAAATTGTTGCCAAATTATAGAGCACAATAATCCAGAGAAAGAGTTGTATTCTAGTGAAATAGAACCCTGAAAATCAATTTGAAACCCCTCTATGAAGTGGAAGTTCAAAATGAATTGATTATATCGACTTATCGTGAGGAAATCGAACCCTATTTTTCTCTAGCTGTGATGATAGCCAGAAGAGTCTCAAGACCTTCATCTGATGTCCCATCATTGAGATGGTAGAAAGGGTTTTTTTCTGAACAGGCGATGTTCTAAACATGTGTCCACAAGCCTGTGTGATTAATACTGAATGCAAACATAGGGGAAGGTTGTCAAGAGGTCATGCATATTCTTTTGAGCGTTTGCAAGTCTTTTCAGTTAACGGCCCTGGCGGTTTCTGGGGCTTATGACAGGTAGACGGTCACCAGCTTCTTATCATAATGATAATTTGATGAGATGCAATGAGAATTCTCTCCTTTCACAAACTTACTGCCAAAGTTAGTGAAATGGCAGTTTGTGCGATTGCATTCAACTTGAAAGCTCCAACAAACAATTGTTCCATCCTCCAAACAATTGGATGTAAAAGCATTTACGTGATGAAGTTAGCCTTTCGTCAGAAGTGGCTACAACTGGCATGTAATATTAATGCACTGAATATGTCAGCGGTTCCCACAGGGGAACAGCTTACCGCCCTTAAATCACATTAACATTTGATGGCCATTTACCTGCAGGGGCTTTGTAGTGGTGGAGCAAGGCTTTATTAAGTCCATCTGTGGTTGCATTAAGTCTGAACTTGTATTTGTATTCATGGATGTCCTAAAAGCCACAACTAAATACAAACCACCTTGATTGCAGTCAATGATTACGATAACTTGACCACTGAAGTTGCCAAAAATTGCACCGCTACTGTGCAATTATTATTGTGCAAAAGTGTACCTGATCAATACTAAGTAGACTGCACATATAGAGTGTATGTGCACATGGTTATAATGTACAGTGAGCGTCTCTGTAGGTCTGCAGTTAACTGAAAAGCCATTTGCAAACACTCCCCTCGTGCAGAATGGACTGGACTGGACGGGACAGGACACCGCACTTGACTGAACTGAGAAACCGTAAAAACGGGTACAAACCTTCATGGCAATTTTGACCCTTTTTAACTTTTTGACCCTTTCAACTGTCTTTGTGGTGTTAGTGAAAAAAGAAGTGGAGGAGAAATGCGACAGAAAAAAAAAAAAAATTACATAGCGATTAGATTTGACACCAGAAAGGAAGTTAAGAAAGAAATTCAAACCAACTGTGTGTTAGTGTTGGACAGTTGACAAAATTGTAAGCTTTTGTTAGTCTAATTCATTAAAACAGTGCGGATACTTTAAGCATACTTTTGTGTGTACGACATGAAAATAGATTTTAAAATTAATTCCCTTCCACCCAAGACAAACACTCTTCCCTATTTAGACACACACATGTACACGCTCACAGAAACGTCAGGCATAGCTGCATGAATGCTGAGGTCCATGCATGCACACAATAAGCATCTCAGTAGTTTACTTACAGGATTTAGTGTGTTGCATTGGTCTATAGGGTTTTTGTAGTCTGTTTTCAGCTCATCAAATGCAATGATCTGCCAAAGAACAACAGAGTTATTTAGAGGCAAGGACAACAAACTGGTTTTACGAACGACCTGTTCATGTACAAGGGCAAGTTACATTCAAGAACATAATCTAAGAACACAATCAGAACACGTACAGCTCTCAATCGTAACATAAGCTTACTACAAAAATCAAGTGACACTACACTGAAATTAGATTTGCGACATATTACAGCGACACATTGTCTTGGCTGGAAGTGACCCCCCTGTGAGCAGAAAGAATGGGTTTGTTTACTCAGGGGATGTGAAATAATATATTCCTTGTGTGTGCAAATTAAATTAGTACATAGTAAGTGTTTAGAGCGTGACTTATATTTTGCAGTTTTAAACAATGTTTTTATCGCCATAGAAAATGCGTTTAGATGTCAACATTCAACAAAAGAACTTGTGCAACACTGGTGTGACTTTAAAAACACGAGGGTTATTTGGAAATGTTTAAACAGAGATGTCAAAAGCCGTGTGGCATGTTGCACATGTTAAACACACACTGGGCATTTTAGTGATAGTCAGCAAAACTGAGTGACTGACTGGAAAATCATGTTAAGTTGTCTATGTTGGTGACAACACGGATCTATGTCGTGCTGAGACAAGACGGTGGTAATATCAGGAACCACGTATACGTGGGAAAAATACAGGGATATCAATCAATGATAAGTCAATCTCATAACTACTAGAGTTACTCATCCTGTTAACCAGGAACGGTACACCACACATGATAATAAAGGGAAGCTAGAGCTAGTGGTATTAACCAATCATCAACATGGTTTACTATGCATTCTACGTGGACGAGTTGTTATTTAGTCAGTGTTTTAAGAAATTAGAGCTTCCACACGTCAAAATATTAACTACCATCACCCCCGAAAGAAAAACACTGCCACAATGCTGGTAAATACATTGGCTTTCCATTTCGTACAGCTAGAGACGTAGCCAGTTAGCCACTATATGGGAAAATGTTCAGTTAATCAAAAAGAAAAAAAACTGTAGGGAATTTGGGTATATCACATAATCGACAACATATTACTGGCAGCTGATTGCTATATTTATGGAAAACGTGCAAATGTGTGACAGCAAATATGTGCCACTGTCAGATAAATCCACTTCGGCTGAATTAGCCTATGTGGCTAGCGAGCTAGCTGCTACCTCAAAAACGACTGGGTGTGGGCCATTCATTCTGACTGAAGACCCAGACTAGCATCCCCAGCTAACATTGGCTATTTTCGTTTAGTCCTCATACAATTCACGTACGCATTTATGAAATTCTTACACACAGATCACATAGCAATTTTACTCACGTGCCAAATGGCGAAAAATATGAGAGCAGCCGTCAGCAGCAAAGCAAGCATATAACAAAAGGCCGCGAATGTGAACGCCATTTTTTAGCTAATGTGGACTGTCGTCACCCCGAGTTCGGCAGCCCGCTGCTCCTCCGCTCTCCCCCAGTTCACGTCACCTGGAAGAGACAAGCGCACGCTTTTGAGAACGCGAGAAGTGGACGGGGAGAGACGCCTGGGGAGAAGTGACCAGACAGGAAAAATCTAGTAGAATTCCACCCTCTTTCACTAGAGCTCGTTTGATGTGTCGGTAGACATCACGGGAGTGACAAACATTCTTTCAGGCAATGGCCATGTGCAGAAAATGTTGTCTTCTGTCCACCCTGTGTGCGTGCAAAAATAATTGTCAAATAGCAGTATCATCATCATTATATTAAAGTAGTAATATGTCTATATAAAACCTAAAGTATAGCAAAATGACAATGCCATTCGTTCAGTCTGCATTCATTAATGGGTCTAATGATAAGGCTAAATTGAAAATTCAGTTTCAATCTCTGATCAACAGGACAGACATAACTGTTTCTTATAAGTGTGTGTGTGTGTGTGTGTGTTGAGGGAGATAATTCAACTATTAGGCCATACAACTCGATGCTCCCACATTTCCTAGTAAACTAAGAAAACATGCCTTTGGAACATTGGGCCTAAATTTTAATAAATTATTAGAAATGTTGGAACATAGGGCAACAGAAATGTGCTGTGGGACCAATGAGCTGTGGGACCAATGGGCCTAAAAAATAATGTTAAAAAATCTTAGTGATGTGGGACCAATGGGCCGTGGGAACATAGACACGCTCCCTAAATAGGCCTACAATTCATCATTATCAAGCTACAGTAGTAGGCCAGTCAATGGATTAAGTATCAGTAAAAAGTGCAAATCATTACTTTTGCAATTTGTGTTATGTTTTGCCCGTTGTTGCATAATGTATCACATATGTAAGAAGATGTGATCTCATTTGCATATTTAATCATATTTCAGACAACTTGCAATACAAAAAATCTTTGTCTTTGCTTGAGTAAATTACTGTGAAAGTTTCAAATTGATATCTTATTGTTTAAAATTTTGGCCTATTCCCCAAGTATCTCCTATATTGTCTCCCTATGGAAAAATGAATGGGAAATATCCAACTTTGACCTTGAAAAAAAGGTTCCACTAAATATAAAGCTGTAGATTTTTTATATTTTATTTAGACATGCCTAGGGATTACAAAATGATTACTATTGCAGTTTGTCCCGGGTCAAACGCTAGATTGACAGGCCTACAGCCTGAGGCAGAGCTATTCAAATGGCGGCCCTGGGGCCAGATGCAGCCCTTGGACGGCAAGGTTCTGGCCCCCCACAAGGCCCTTCAAATACAGAATCGGAGTTTATAGATAAAAGTACGGGTTCCGTATCAACCTGAAACGGGACACGGGATGTTAAAATGCAGGAAATTACATCTAAGAAATGCAAAACTTTCTGTAGAGGACCCCCAGACCCCCCACCTCAATGACGTGTTCCGTATTTTTTTCATTGACAGTCCGCAACCATAATACATATGTATAGTTCAGCCCCTTTACTGGGGGGAATTTGAAAAACTGGCCCTCGTTGACATTTAATTGAATACCCCTGGCCAAAGGCCTACTTGTGCTGTCTCACAACAAACGCCACCAGTTTCATCAATGGTAAAACAAAGGAAATGTGTGAGTAAAATCAATTCAAACAAGCAATACTGAATAATAGACAATGCTTCTGTTTTATTGGGATTACACTGTTGAGACACTGTATAAATCATGGAAAAATACAGACATCTCAGATACATCATCACAGACTGCACTGGGCGAGGAACAATGTTCTACATGACACAAACACTGCATTGTTGCCTTTTTTTAATATATCAAAATACAAATAAGCACTTGATCTCAAACAGCAGTGTGTTAAAGTAAAAAAAGTACACGTTCATCATTATTTATCTAAAATAGGCCACATATGGAGACACAATATTACAAGTTGTTGCGGGAGAGTAGAAGATGGAGAAAGCTATTCAGCACTGCATGGAGGAAGGTGTCAGCACTTCCAATGGGGAGCCATGTTGGAATGGTTGTCGACAAAACAAAAACAAAACTCAAGGAGATAACTTGCAACCCATCACCAATGTTGTTAAATAACAACCGGGTAAATAACCTTTTTTGTTATAGTGGCAGGCCATAGTTAATAATGATGTTAGCATAAATTACGTTCACTGAATTGATGTGAACATCTTGATTTTCCAATAATGTGACAATATTAAATGTCTGAAAACTTCCCAGTTGAATAACTTCCCCATTACAATCTCCACAAGCTCTGCCCATCAAATTCCACCCCTCTAAGCAAAGGTCTCAACTATTTTCAATAATTGCTTCTAGTGAGAAGAGAGTAGTGTTACATGTGTACAATCTCTTAATTGGGTCGCACTGAAAACTTGCTTTTTTCCTCTTTTTGTTGTGGGTGTGCTTTTAGTCAACAGAAGCAAGTTATTTAAGACAAAGTACACCAATCAATGCATGGCCAGATTTATACAAATCTCAAAAGGGAAAAACATTCTCCTGGGGAGTTAGGAGGAGAGGTATTCTATAAGGGCAAGCACTGGAAAACAGCAGCATCAATATTCACAAGGGTACCTGGGGGATCATATTACTCCGTGCTAGGTTGAAGAGACACTAGTCCCCAAAATACCCTACATTTTCCCATCAAAGGACTATTTAGCGTGCAATGTCTTCATAAGTAGAAAAAAGGATCTGTTAACATTGTAGTTGTATTTATGGTGATTGCAATGCATACATCTAACGGAAGAAAGAAGAAAACAAATCAATACACAGACCTCTGTGTAAAAAAAATCAATAGCAGAATCACCCATGCTTCAGCTCAGTTCACAGCATCTACAAAGAATGCAAATGTTTGTTTGTTTACCCTGTGCTGTCCCACAAAAAAAGATAAAGATGTTTACATCATGACTGAATGAACTTAATCGTCAATGGATCAGTGTAGTAGATGGTGCCTTGCATCCGTTCAGAACTCAACAAATACAGAAGACAGCAGTGTGTAACTCACTTGGCCACCAACACCACATGCATTTTGCTGATCTCTGGATCAGCCTGTCCTGCATCTTGTGTACATTGTAATGAAGTGATTAGGTCATACAGAACTCATCATGGTCCGGACTCATTTGAACAATCAGTTGACAGTCATGTATAAGCACACCCAACATTTTGTTTTGACTGTGTGACATATACATAGACACTACAACCTAAAGTTATGACTTATACATACACAGAGTTATGACAATGTGAGTTTCACGAGAACACAATGTGCTATACTGTATGCCCCAGAGGCCTCCTCTGCACTGCAGGAATACAATGAGTAATCTAATGCTGTCTTTAACTTATGCAACACCTCAATACACTGCTGTGACCACCTGCAGGCAGGTGATCCCTACTGTGAACTATTAGAGGTGGAACGTCCAAAATCTTTGCATTCATGTAAACGTGTCATTTTATGAACATTTTTACAAGATCTGGCACGTTTGGGGCATACCAATGGGAACCCTTTAATCAAACTGTTTGGAAATAAATTCACCCGAAATTTTGAGTCCCATGCAAGCTAAAAATAAAATAAAAAGCTTAAGAAACTAGCCATTAGTAACATCTTTTAAAATAAATTCTTAAACTAAACAAAAAAAAAAAAAGACACCCCTCCCCTACCACTCTCGCCATCCTATTCAAGTTACATACAAAAGAAAAATCTGTCCCAGAAAACCTCTATGATGTGCATGCCATGTGTAATTATCAAACATACAACACGGAACACAGAGTTTCTTGGAGGTATAAATGTGTTAATAATATTTTAGCATGAACTCAGACCTTCAAAAACAAAAACAAAAATCCTTAGATTAGCTTTTCATAGTTTTCATGTAAACATTCCAAACTAATCCAGTGTTTGACGCATTCTTAGAGAAGATTCTGTTTTTTAGCGTAAATATATAAAACAATTTCAGCATTAATCCAAGCAGGTTGCGAGACATTCCCATTTATACTGCACTCTGCCTCACAGTTATTTAGGTAAAAGAGCGAAATATTAAAGTGTGTTACAAATGAGTTACTGCTATACATATACTGACCTCTTCAAATAGAGAGAGATGAAAAATACAGTGGATGCCCCCAAACAGGCTCACCCGTGCTTCACGGTGTAGAAGGAGTGCTCTCGGGAGTGTTTCCCACTCCCAGTGGGTGCAACTCTAGTTTTCACAGCTCTTTTCTTGAAAAGTAGTTTGGAGAAAAGAATTAAGAGTTCACCGAATTACTTGTTGGAAGAGTGTTAAAATTTGTATATGTACTCGCGTTGTAGAAAGAAACAGAATTAGACGCTACATACTTTCTATGGTGTCCGAGCTGTGACCTTTTTGTTCCCATGGTCCAAATGACATTATGTCAATCTAAACATGTCGCATGGGAAACCCTTATGATTTAAAAAAAGAAGGGATGGAATTTATTTTTGGTCACAGTTGTAGTTCATTTTACACAATAACTGTATAGCAATGGAGGAAAAAAACTGGCTGGGAGAACCGTGTACTGTACAACCCAAGTAATCAACTTTACATTTACATCGATTTCTGCCACAGCAGGTAGTGTGGTACAAAAGGTCATTGTGGCATCTGAGACTTTTTTAGGGTTTCAATTTTCATTGGTCAGACATACCACAGAAACCACAATGCCTCTTTCTGAACACAAATAAAACAATCTGGTTTATATGTAGTGTATTCCCACGGTAAGTGTGTTTTAGCATTCATACATGACTCATCGGAGTGGTCTTTGTGCGTCTTTGTGATTGAATGTTGGAGAGAACCGTTAAATGTCTTAATGGTACATTGCTGAGGTGTAAAATGGCAGTGTTTGAGAAGTCCAAGACAAACACAAAAAAATGACATGAGTGTTGTCTGGGACCACATGTTCGATTCTTCAGCTGTTAATTTTTTTCTGTTCTACCGTGATTCGAGTTGTATGTGCTCATATCAGTTTCACGTTGGGCTTGTCAAAGGTTAAGACTTTTACATTAAGGTGGGGGGGTGGTTTGGGTGCACAAGATTGCATTAAGACAAAGCAGATTGTTAACTGTGGTTTAAAAAGAAAAAAAGGATCAGGATTTTGTTCTCCCCTTGAGTAGCGTGCATCACCCTCACTCGCTCGCCCTCTCTCCTCGGGCGCTCATCAGCTGGTGGACTAGCGGAAAAAGCCCAGCTTCTCCCTCAGCCACTCCTCAGTCAGGTCCTCCGTGTTCCTGATCTCAAACACCTGGACAGGTAGCGAACACAAGAGGATCAGAGGTAGTGACGTTCGTGTCCTTGGGCACAGTTGCACATACTGTATGAACAGAGCATTCCATCATTTTTTTATAAGTTTATATTTTATTTTGGGTCTTTTTAGCCTTCATTTGGATAGTACAGTGAATATGGAGACAGGAAACTAGTGGTATAGGTATGGCAACTGACCCAGGCCGGACTGGGTCCGTGGTGTCCGTGGGCATGTAAGCCCAAAATATGTGGTGGGGCACTGCACCACCACAGTGTTCCTGTGTATTCTGGTTTTAAAAGGACAGTATTCGGTTTAAAACAATTCCTGTAATATTGCGCTTACATGTGTGAAATGGTGTCCTGCAACCGGAATATTCTCAGAAAATGACCACATTTGGAATGGATTAAGAGTTAAGACACATGACTCGTGCACAAACCAAATACTGCCACCATTCCGCTCAGACGCCTGGGCAAGTAAGAAAACGGATGACGAGAGGTGACGTTCGTGTCCTTGTGCGTGCATGCAGGGCACCCCCCATACCCACCCCAGTCCAAATCTACGTTCTGACACAGTTATCGACCTCTATAAATGGAACACTCCCTAGCCCTAGCACGCACACAGAGCCAGGAGGCCCAGGAAGTGCAGAGACGTTCGGGAATCAGCAGGAAGTCCGGCTAGTCCTGACTATGTGGCGAAGTGTCCTTGAGCAAGAAGACGCTCAACCCTAGATTGCTCCCTATGTCCAGAAATAGCTCTTCTGGTGCTAGCCTCTGGCGCTGGAACAGGGACGTTATGCACAAATGGAGAAATACTATAAATATAATATAAACACATGCTTCTCATTTAATATTTAAAACAACCACTCTCTTAAGAGGTGGAGAACTGATGAGACATGTTGGCTTGAGAAATAGTGTATGCTCAATGAACCATGAGCTGGTTTGGACAGGAATTCAACACACCCTGCACATACTGTTCACATACTGCTGTAGATTTTAGAATAAATAACACATGCAAGATGTAAAGCTAACGGAAGAACATTTGGACGCCAAGTCACAACGAAAGGCTTCAGTAAGTAGCACTGTGTGGGCATTTTATCACAGTTGTATAAATAGCCCCACTGGCCAAGTTAGCTAGACATCTGTGCATTTACACCATACCAATGCCATATACCATAGCAATGGAAACGGACTGGTATTTGAAATACCCCAGGGGAAAATAGCCATAATTTCAAGCCACTGACGCTTAAAATGACAACCATGTTGGAGTTTACCCTATAGAAGGATAAACCATTCCTTCCAAATGCTCACTCTTTTGCCATCCAAGTCCCCAATGGAATAAAACAATACACCGTTTATATAGAAGCGATATTTCTGTCACTTGCCTCAACACTACAGCTATTTTACTTCATAAGGAAATCACAAGGCTTTTTGCAAGGACTAAACCCCCTGAAGCCTCTTGTTGTCTCTAAATGTCATTGTAAAAGCCTGAAATCTGATAACCAAGTTGAAATATCACACAAGGACGAGGACCACACAATGATGAAATAATTTATCAGATGCAGCACAACAATTACGTTTCATGTACACCAATGCAAAAACCTTACCTTGGTTAATTCTACCGTTTGGACCAGTTTGTTTTTGCTCCCGGCATACATCATTTGTTGTTCTGGTTTGCAACCTGAAAAATAAAGATGAAACATGAGACTCTCATGCAGATATCTCAATAGCAGTTAAGCTCACTAATCCATCACACAGACATGATGCAATGATGGCTTTAGTGTATTAACAGTGTTGAGGGAGGGATGGACTGTACGATCTAGGAAATTAGTGGTCATAGCAGTAAATATGAATAAAAAAACTACAAACACCAGTGGTTATCACGATGAAAGAAAATGACAACCGTCTGGTTCATGTGATCTAAGGGAAAGAAATTGCAGCAAGGAATGCCAACCTCAAAACATTTTCTATATTAGAATATACATTCCTCTATGTGTAAATGACAGTTTAAAGCAGACATTGGTGAGATACTTGCCAACGGGGCTGGAGAATATGAAGCAGAGAGGATAAGACACCCGTCCATCATCGTGAACATATTTATAGCTGTACACCACAAATGTGCTCTCAGTTAAGGAGTAAAACATATTTTCTTACGGTTCAGACATGTTATTTTGTATCTTTCACCTGACATGTTTCAACAGTGTAGCTTCCAAAACCTAAGTCTTGATTTAACAGTTAGACATAATGAACGTCATACATCTAAGAAGGTTTTTGTTGGAAGGACCTGATCTTGCAATCCCTTATTGTTTGCACAATTTTCAAGGAAGGATGGCTGCTATGCATTTGTCTTTATTACTACTCTGTTACACTCTCATTAGTGTCCTGGTGTCCTGTCTTGTACTTTAATGTATGTCCTGTCTATAACATCATGTCTTTGCATGGGATGGAAAAAAAGACATTTTTATATCCTTTGTATGACCTGCATATGAACAAGTTGAAAATAAAGCCAACTCGATTTGTCTCCCAAACAAATTGTCCCTTTTGGAGACAAATAGAAGACATCTAAGCTACCCTAGTTTAATCTAACCGGCTTTCAACTGGAAACGATATCAGTTGTGTGCCTCAGCATCACAGGGTGATTCGGCCATATTAAAATACACCCTCTGCTGATGCAGGCCCACCACCACCAAAGAAGTACCAGAAAAAATATGATGTTCACGAATGCTTGCTGGACCAGCTTGAAGATGTTCTTCCAGATGAGTAGGCGTGTTTGCAGTAAATTATTCATCCAGCCGGCCTGTTTCTCACCACATAAGCTTAACTTTCCCTGCACATCACCTCTTCCAAGTAGTGCCATCAGAAGAAGACTACAGACATTACATAACATTTACTAGCTGATACTTTTATCCAAAGCTACTTACAGGTGTTTAGGTAAGGTGCATTGGTTTCAGTCACTGCAGCAATTTGGGGCTAAGTGCCTTGCTCAAGTGCAATTCAGCCATGTGTGAAGGTGTAGGGAGAACACACACACATTCTTGCTCCTGGTAACGGTGGGAATCGAACCCGCAACCCTCTCTGATCCCAAATCCAACTCCCATAAACATCAATCCATGGCTATCCCATTACATTTTGCGTTGAGGAAAATATCAAAGACCCCAAAACTATGGGACAGGCAGACTGCAGTTGTTTAGTTTTGCTTCATGTGAAATTGAAAGGATATCTTGGTTGCCTCTCTGGAAGTTCGTCCTTCAGGTCATCAGGAGTGATGTCCTACAGATGACAGAAAAGTCCTTTTCAATGTGTATGTAGGCACTAGGCAGTTACTCATTTTTACCTGTAATATTATGCTCATACGGTACCAATACATCAGCTACGCCATACACCACATACGTATATCAGCTACATTTTCTTCAAAGTGTCACACCTACGCAAAATGATGGTGGACAACATATTAGTGTCCATTTGTGTCACAGATACTTTCATAGATGAAATGAAAATTCACAACCAGCCATAATTTCACCATTACATGTGAAGTGATAATACATCATGCAGTATGATCTTACTGTTCACCACAACTAGTTGTCAACACTTTTAAGCTCAAGCACCAAAATGAAAAAAAAAACTCAGGGGCCTAGATTTTAAAATAATTTCACACAACTTGCCTCGTGTTCCTCATCAAGAATCACCAGCTGTTTGTCCTTGTCAATCTTCACTAAAATTAGGATATAAAGAGAGAAAAAAATATTACAAAACGAATGCAACTTGCACAGCTTACACAGACAGGTCACCTTGCACAGTACAGTTTGTATATGAGTCACATTGACGTGACTGTACAGTTTATATTAAGTATGAAAGGGACCTCCAATGTGAGCTTATGGTCATGCCAGAAAAGCAAGCAATAATAGCACACTCTACTTCAGTGCACCATAATATCGCAAGCATGAAAGGAATTCTATTGCATGTCTGTACAGAGAAGCTGCAATTTCCCCACAAAAAGACATTCAGTGGAACCACATGTTAGTGTCATGGCTTACAGAACAACGTGTCAGACACGATTTACATTATGAAGTAATACACTAAATACAATTATTTGAGTTTAGATACTAACTGATGATGGCAGCATTGTTGGTCTCCTTTCGGAAACGAAACTCCCGCAGTTTTTTCACAAGGTCCTCATCCACATCACACACAACCAATGATTCACTCTGTGGGGAGAAGAGACACTTATAAGTGACAGAATACAATACACTAGAGCTATTTGGGTGTCATCAAGCTGTTCTTTACAATCTAAACCACCACACTTCTACTCATGTTCTTAAGTGTGCAGGTCCTGGACTCAGGACTCATTTCAAGAAACTATTTGACCTCAAGCATGCATTTTTATGCATGACTTGGCTTCCCAACAGAGGCTGCAGACTTAGTCACAACCACAACATTTCATAAACTTAAAGAATATAGAAACTGTATTGGAAAAATTAGACATGCACCAAGCCCACTTCACATAGAGAGAAAGACCAGGTAGAATCTGTAATTATTACGCTGTCTACTCTGTTCATCTATTTTTGTAATATTTAAACCCTCTTCACAATTTGATGAGCTGTCAAAATTGCTCACTCATTAAGCCTAAATGCAACAACTTGTGGAAAGGGCTCTCACTCACTTGTCTACAATCTGAGTTACACAACAGCCAGCGTATTGACTACCAATTCAGACATAGCTAGCTCTAAACTGATCACGATAGACATCTGACAGTCTAGTGATCCTGCGCTATCCAAGTACCACGTCAATGCAGGCTCACGTTGCCTCTCCTCTGTGGTCTGCAAGAATTCACATTGTGATGGTCCTAGATTTTAGCCCTAATTCCTTTGTTTCGACACAGGCTAGCCAGAGAGCCATTTTAAAATCGACGAAATATTAAAACCACGGTCACTGACAGCACGCGTCTGAAAAATCAATTCCTATTTGCTCGTCGCATTGATGTGATTGACTGAACATGTCCATAGTTCAAGAGCAGGTTTGTCGTTACTTGTGTATAATGGCTAGCTACTAGCAAGCAAAGTACAGGAAATGGGGATTTTTGGGACGGTGTGGCAGGTATGTCTACGAGCTTGTACAGACGTCGCTCGTACAAACGTGGCAGGAATTCACAACACACCAATGTAGCAAACATGACTTTTGAAATACATTTACAGGCAACTTTCACCAAACTCGAAAGATGCCGGGGGGAGGGCTATGCTAGCTATGCTCCGCTCATTGACATGTTGCAGCACATCACAATGAATTGGGTGGAACTGCATTTTTGTCTGGGCGATATGGAGCAGCATAGACACACGACAGTCTACCACACAGACAGAATTCCCACGCGAGGACAAGATCCGAACCACACGACTGGCCCAAATATACATACTGTGATTCTAAACTATTTGTGTATGTGCTATTTCTTTATGCAGTTCCCACTTACCATTTTCGCGAAGCGCAGACTCAGATTGTGTGGACCTCAACAGAGTGCTGTGTAGTTTTTTGCTCCCTTCATCCAAGTCTTGTGACTCTATTCTGGCCAATCGCGTGCATTCTCTCACTACATCCTCCACCACCACAACCACCCCCGCCACAACACCACACCTATCCCACAATGGCTATCATAAAGTCGGAGCCAGAGCTCTGGTCGGAGCTACACATGCAATACAGGCATGCACAAGAATATGTGACCGTTTCTTTAAATCGTTTGGTGACAATAACTGTGTCAAACAGTTAAATGAGTGGCTGGAAGAGAAAAAGTTGACATGTCAAGGCAAGGCTAATTTAATAGGCCTAGGCTATCCCTATCCTATCCTACAATTGACTTAGATGAGGAACTGGGGGAAAGTCAGGAATCTAATGCTCACCAATATTCTGCTGCTGAACATATGCCAAGTTTGATAGCATTGATGACCAAAGCTATCTCATTACATTACTAAGGGCCTCAATTTTACAATAGGCCTACACTACTTTGATATGAGTTCATGTCTGGTAGTAAACAGCCTGTAGCCTAGGCTGAAACTAATGACATAATCTGATGAGTCTTCTTCGTCTGTAACTGGATATTAGAAGGACATGGCCTACTTGAATGGAGGACAACTGTGGCCAACATAACTTTTGATTCCAGGGGGGTTGTTCAGGGTGCAAAGTGTGACTGACTCACCAGGGCCCCATGGGCCCACAAACAGTCCGATTTATGTACTATATGGCTGGGGGGGGGTCCATTGGAGCTGATTGTACATAGGGCCCACAATTTGTTGCTACACTCCTGTTTGAAGCCAACGCCAATCCCCTACCTTTCCCCCTAAACACTTTAGGCCTATTACAGCTAAATTAAGGAATGTAATGAGCCCTAATCACGACAAACAAAATATAATTGAGCAAAATAAGCCTTTTCTGTTGTCAACCAATGTAGACATAATGCAGCTCACAACATACAAGGACTTTTGTTAATTAAGAAAATCCTATATTAGCTGGGGCTTAATCATTATTTGCAGTATGTAGGCTTGCTTGACTATAACACTGATTGGAATAATATCATCTCTACCAGGCTATCCTATAGGCCTATCGTCCCTGTTGCTGCTATGGAAATGTGCAAAAGCGAAACACTGACTACCAGACCTATGTTGGTTCATTCCTGGCTGCCTTCACAGCTGATATGTGAATGTATGAATGTTATGTTCACTTTTTTTTAGTATTCATTTCATCATCAAAACACTTTGGGTAAACTCTGTGGTTATGATAAACTATGTAGGCCTATACTGTATTTTATTTGAATTATTGGAGCACATGTGTCTGTGCATGAAGGGAAGAAATGCAAAAGGAGGGGGGGGGGATTATGACAAAACATACAGAATTTACCCTAATTTTGTCCAATTGCATGTGGTATAGATGAAAAGGCCATGTCTGGTATATTGGTATAATAGGCCTGGTATGGTAGACAAGTCTGGTGGGCCTGTTGTTTAACTGTAAAACACCTGATGTTACTGTGTGCTTAGGGAGCACGGATAATAGGAGTCATCTTGAGTAACATGACCTCATTCTGACTCAACATTTTACCAGATGAACCGTCTGTGTTGTTGATAGTTCCACAATGGAAGGAATACTGTCATAACTCATAAGTGCATTTGGCCTGCTGTACAGTACAGAGTTGAATCTGTCATGCGCAGTCAAGTTCTTCTGCCCAACCCTCCCTCTGACAGTTCAGGGTAGTCATGTGGGCTGCGAGCTTACTGTAAAGCTGTGTACAAACTGGATAGGCAGTCTCCCTGCGTCGTCGTCGGTGTAGCATCTACAAGTCTGTTTATTTTCAACGTGACGCGTAAAAACACCATGTTCGGGTCCTAAACGTACTTCCTTTGTAGAGTTGTCTAATTTAGTTTCACCATCACTGCACTGGCGTGGTGAATGGGTGGTCCAGATACCAACTACTAGCAGTGAAGACACAGACAGGAGGAGGCCCACACATCTCTGAGGTAATGTTACAATGGTCAAACGTATCTGTAACACTCACTTTCGGCTACATGTAGCCGACTCTTAGTAATAGTTACACTCTAACGTTTGGCACGTATGGAACACGTTTTGCTGCCAGGATTCGAACTGTGAGATTAGCTCAGCTAGTGTGCTGTGTAATGCATAGCTTGCTAACTTGGTAGCGTGCTGTAAACTTCGCTGCGTCGAAGGAAAGCAATTCATGTCATTATGCGTAAAATCTACACACTATTATCTCATCTCGCGACAGGGTACGACTTTCTAGAGATTCTTTGAAGTATAATCCTAAACGGCATCACAGAAAAATAATTCCTACTTTCTTCATTTCGTTTCCACAGGCCATGGCAGATTTTTCGGTAAGTTGTTTTGGTACTCTAGTGCATCCTCAAAGCTATCTGTTCTGTGTGCTAGCCATATGAAGCCATTGCATTGGAAATGCAGGCCTACTATTGAATTAAAATGGACATTATTGGATACATTTGAGAAAAAAGTGGTTCTCCATTCCATTTATCCGTTGTAATGGCTAATTGACAAACTGATGCTGAAGGATATTTCTGTCATATTTTCTATGCTACACATCAAATGCCTCATACTGTGCTATAATGCAAAGTTTTGCCAATGCTTTCTCCAACCTCACGTCAATGAAACTGCTCTTCTGTTACCACCAGGAGAGCTATTTATAAATATCTAATTTGCAGTCTGGATTAACTTGGAACTGACTGGAGATTGCTCAACAAATATTGTAGGCCTATGGTCAGAGCATACTGACTCATGACATTTGCTCACATTTTCATTGTTCCACACCTTTTATAGTTTATCTTAAGTTTTAGATAAGATTTTTGTTTTGAGAGTGGGCTTGTATAGAAGTTTGAACGAAAATATATTGGATGGTGGGTTGAAACAAACCTTTTCTTGTTTTTGTAGCTAGCTGACGCCATTGCGGACGACGTTCCAGGAGCGGCCTCCAAACAAGGCAACACCAACCCCGCAGGCCCTGCCAGTGCCCCTCCACCCCCCACCAACCCCGGATGGTCGGCCCCTGGCGGTCCAAACTACCCGGCTGCAGGAGGCCCAACCCAACCGCCTGCCCCAGGGGGCTTCCCCAGCGGGCCCTCCGGTCCCGGAGCTCCTAACCAGTTCCCAGGACAGTACCCGTCAGGACCGGGGGCACCCACTGCTCCAGGTGGGTACCCCCCAGGCCCGGGCGTACCAGGACAGTTCCCCTCTGGCCCTGGGGCTCCGGGACAGTTCCCCTCCATGCCAGGGCAGGGGTACCCCCCCGGGGGAGCCCCGCCAGGACAGTTTCCCCCACCTTACAACTCGGGACAGTTCCCTACCACACCAGGCGGGCCTCCGGGGCCTTTCCCCGATATGCCTTACGCACCACCCGGGGGTGGGATGTATGGGCCAGGTGGCCCTGGAGCTTTCCCGCCTGGCCCATCCCCAGGCTTCCCGGGTGGAGGCTTCCCCCCAGTGCCTACAGGGTCATGGGGACCGCCCGGCGGTGGCTTCCCTGCCCAGCCTGGTGGCTTCCCTGCCCAGCCTGGTGGTCCTGGGTCTTACGGGCCGGGCCCCATGGGTCCCTACGGAGGACCTGGCGCTCCCGGAGGCATGCTGGTGAGTACATGAACATGACACATCTTTTTACGTTATTTTCTTTGGGTACGAGTCAAACTATGTTCTCCCATCCTTTCCTGCGTCCTTGGGGTTGCCCCACCTTTGTGGAGAAAAACAATAAGGTCTCTCACAGTCAGTGTAGAGCCACTTTTGGAAAGTACAGGAGAAAGTAGTTTGACTTTCACCCTTCTCCTTCGCTGCTAACTAGAAGTGTCATTCCATGGCTCAGAAAAGTGAAAGCCCTGTGGCAAATTTGATCCTAACCATAATGAATCAGCTGAGTGATTGTGACAAGCTATCATTCTGGGTCAAGTGAGGTGGTCAATATTGTACTCGCCTGTGTTCGAGGATAACTGTGCCCAGGCTTTTATTTCCTGAACATGGAACTGACACCTCTGTTCCTCACATGCCTGTCACACCTGTTGTTATGACAAAAGAAAACATAACGAGAACTCCTCCTGTGGTGACGCAAGCCATACGTACACCCTTTGCGCAACAAATGATTAACTATTTGACCTCATTGTATTTGGAAGGCGCTTCCATCACCCAAAGCGAATTTCAAAAGAGGAACATCAATGAATTTAACAATATTTAAGTTTGTATGTTCCAACATGTACTTAAATGGCACCAAGATGGCAGCACATTTTCTATCATTTTGAAGCTAAAATAAATCTTGGTAACAAAGCTGCAAGACCTGTAACTCTGTTACCAAGCACTTCTTCAATTATTAAGGCACCTTGGCAGATGGCTCTGTTACCTTCATTAGTCTGTGGTGGTAGTTGTTGTGTAATGGCGTAACGTGTGAGAGGTGTGGACTGCAATTCTCTTTTCCTCTTCTCTGCTATGAGCTCTTGGCTATGTGGGAGGGTCTTTGTGAACTTTGTGGAGCTTCAATTATCAGCACACTACACTCACTTATCAGACAACTACGTCACCCATTCAGGTCTTGGAAAGTGAACTCCGTCAGTGCTAGTGACTTCTACTGAAGATGTTTGTGTTCTAGGGTCTTGCCACTTGAATTTGGCTTTTGGCTGAACATCCTCAAATTAAGCTTTTTATTTTGAATTTGGGAACTAGTGTGCATTCCAGAAGCCACAGCACAGTATCTTCTGTCTTTTCATCAGCTTGCTGTTTGGCTGCACCGCACTATAACACTTTTCTCCAAAACAGATCTTGTTAAAACACTGAAAAGCATTACCATAGGTGACAATCCCAGGTTCAGAAAGTAAAAATTCCTGCCACAAATTTCATCCAACAAGTTCTGAATTAGCTGATTGTAATGAGTACAAAACACAGAATAGACCGGGGGTGCGTTTCTTGACAATGTCGTTGCTAATTTAGTTAGCAACTTACTTGGTTGCAATGCAATTTCCCATTGGCTAAGTTGCTAACTAAGTTGCTAACTGGTTAGTAACGATGCTTATGAGAAGCGGGGTTCAGCTCAACTCACTGAAGTCACCTGTGTTGGAAAGAAACTGTGGCAGGATTTTTACTTCAGAACCTGATTTTTTGTATGCCTCTGAGCATGTTGATGCTCAAGCAAAAAAAAAAAGGGCATATTTAATCGAGAACCCACAGCCTGCTCTATCGTCAGCACAGGAGGGACAGGCTTGACACAATTGAGCCCTAGATCACTGGTGTCAGGGTTTAGCATGAAGCTGACGCAGCACAGCAGCGGTCAGGATGTGTCAAGGAGTCCCATGGGAGCACGATGGGCTTTACATAGAATCTTAGACAGCATTTTTTTCCGGTATTTTCCCCCCAGTTGGATTTGCAGAAGATTGACCGTGAAGGTTAGCATAGTGACCCAACGAGAGAAATATCCATTGATGTGTTTAACATGTATATACAAGCTCTGTCCACAGCCTGTGTACCGCGTAATACAGTGTACTTTTGTAATTGGCTATCTGGAAAGTGTAAACGTGGGAAGTGAACAGGTGTTTTTAGCTCTAGCTGTGAGCTTGGTATGTGAGCTTGTTCTTTGCTTGGGTATTTGAATGCTTTGGGTGTTATGTGTGTTATAGGTGTGTATTTAGACTTTCTGTATGTCCTCTTGGTTTGTGGGTATCCAGACGCTTCTCTGTGGCACAGCTCCGCTTGTCTTCCTTCTTCCTTTACTGTTGCCATAACGCCACACTATCTGAAGACCTTGTTTGTGTTGTTGGGAGTCAGGTTTGTTGCCTTGGGGATCATATTAGTTGCCTAGAGTAAACTCTAGTACATGTGGTTGTGGTCATTTCTTCTTTTTTTTTAATGGGACTCGGCAGGCTTGGCTCTTTTTGTTAACGGGTGGTATTAAAAAGGGAAGTTTCCTGTGGAACTTGATGCCACACACTCTTTCCAAGCTTCACGCTTTTAAAGCTCTAAATCAGCCAAAACGACCGAAAGCGCAAGACTGAATGACCCCATCTACCGCACCTTCTTATCTTTTCAGCCTCCCTATAGGCCGCCATATTTTTGAACTGCAGGCATCAGACAGAAAGCCCCTTTTCTGCAACAGTAGGACAGGAGGACCCAAGGACCTGCCAGCACTTCACTTCATCAAATCACAGCCTTCACTAAAGGGTCCTTCGCAGGCTTCACTAAAGGGTCCTTCGCAGGCTTCACTAAAGGGTCCTTAGCAGGATTAATTCCACGTGGTCCCCTTTGTATGACTGTGTCAGAGTTCGGCTGTTTGAAGGCACCGCGACGCTTGTTTGATTACCTTTCACTGTGCCTTTATACATCACCACGACATGTGGGGACCATATGGGGCTCAAGTTATGAGCACTTAATTACTATTATAACAGTTGCCATTTTGCTTTTGTTACTGCCTATTTAAACACACAGCTTTTTTATTACATTGATACTCCACTAATCATATAAAAAGGCTCCTGCTGACATAAACCCCTGCTGTTGATTGTGATTGAATGTGTTACTGACTTTGTGCCAAATCAATTTCAAGGCACTACCATGGCTCTGTAAGTAACTGAACTTTATACAGACTCCCCAACCATGGTGCACCTGCTTCAAGTGGGCAACTTAATTACAGCAAAGGCTGTTGAGATCAGCAGAGCCACAGAGGCAAACTGAATGATGAACTGTACCATCATGCCAAAACTAGTTACGATATATTTATAGAGGGACTGTTTTTCATTTTGCCAAATAAGTTTATCCAAGATTCTGCCTTCTGACCAACTTGACCACAGATTGAATGGGGTTGCATGTTGTTTTTGTATGTTTCTGGCATGAGACTGTGACTTGCATGAATGAATGAATGTACATGACATGTATGTGCAAGCAGATTTCTCTAGATAAATAAAGACCACATTTCTACTTTCTAATGGTTTGCATTCATCGCAATGTGCAGTTACACCAGTGAATTGAAATATGCATGTTTGCATGCTGTTAACTTTTTTCTATTACTGTTGCCATGAGTGTGTGAATTCAAGCTGCTGATGTTATTTTCTTTGACACAGCATGAGGGCCTTGGTGTTATGCCCTCAGCCGTGCTGGAGACAAGTTGGAATGCTGGGTGTCTGGTTTCTTAGTTTCAAAACACTGAAGATTGTGGAATTATGTTGTAGTATAACAGTCTGACAGTCTAACTGACTGGATGACTGACTGAGAAGGGGATTAACACGATGCTTCTACAAACACAGCCATGTTTAGCAGCAGACTGTCCTCTACAAAAGATAATGTAGATAATAGATTAAAAAAAATTAAACTTCTTATGAACATACACATGCCTTTAACCTTGTATACTGAAAAGGCAACAGAAACCTTGAGGGAAGTTTGCACAATATGTAACTTATCTTCTAGTATGTGAAATGGTTTAGAGCAGTTGCTGGTGTGTTGGAATTGATATGCAGGCCAAATAGTCAGTCCTCAAATTCAGCGGGTCAGTATTTCAGAATGTCTCAGGATGTAAATAGAACCGTGTATATTTTTGAAGGAGTGAGTGTGCGTTTGATGAAAGTGTGGTCACAGGGCAATCCTGAGGTCTTCTATGCTGCTATGTAAATGAGTCATTGGGCGGGGTCAGACCTTGGAATCTGCACGTAGAGAGGATCCATTGGGTCACCGTTACCATGGAAAGGGTTGCCATGAGGATTCTCTTCGTTTATGTGTTGTCAGCATGACTCATGGAAGGAAGGTCTTGCATTAATACAAGTCTACAGACGAAAAAGTGTGAAGCGCTGTTGTAACTGAAGGCTCTCTCTGTGTACTTTTTTCCACATGTAAGTTGCCTAGCCTCCATCACCACATAATGTGTTTAACTGAATGGAAAAACGTGCCAACCATTCAAAAAGAGGCCTCACCTGCCATATGCAAAACGTGCCACCCATCAGCTAAGGATTTAAGAATTGAACATCTCAGTTCAGTTCAATTAAAACAAAAAATGTAAGCACATCTACTGCAAGCTTGAAATGCTACTCCAGTTGCCATGGAGTTAAGGTATGTAAACATGCTTAGAAAGAAAGGAATGCTATGAGTCAGATGCAATGTTGATGGCACGAGATGGAGATCACACGCCACAGTAATGATGCAGCTGCTTTTCACACACAACATTTCAGGAATGTCCCTGGACAAACCTGACCTGACATCAGGGTGAGAGACCGCAATCTGTACCCACCCACCCAACACAATATGGATATGACCACCATGCCTGACCTCTTGACCAGTGGCGAGCAATTGCACGCAGGGCCTCAGGGCAAAGCACTGATAAGCCCCCCCCCCCCATTCAGCCTGCCAAGGTCATAATAGGGCCCCACCACCAATACAGTAGGGCCCAGGGGCAAATGCCCTGCTTGCCCTGCCTATAGCTCCACCCCTGCTTTGACCCACCCCCCCCAAATGAAGAGCTGTCTTTTAAATTAATTTTGGGGGCTTTTCTCACCTTTTATTGGACAGTGCCGTTTGAGAGGAGACGGGAAGGTAATGGTAGACAAGGGAGGATCGGAAAATGACCTCGGACTGGAATCAAACCCGGGTCTCTGCCGTAACAGTCAGGGCCCTCGACATTTGAGCCACGGCCGGGGCTGAAGTGTTGTCTGAATGTCTATAAACAACAAGTGGATTTCCATACAACTTTCTTGTATAATGTAATCATATACAGTATATCACAAAAGTGAATACACCCCTCACAGTTTTGCAGATTTTTGAGTATATCTCTTCATAGGAAAGCATTACAGAAATTTCACTTTGACACAATGATTAGTGACCTTTTAACAACATATTTAACCGCTTAAATTTCTTGTTCACTCAGAAAAAAACAAAATACAGCCATTACTGTTTGAACATGTACTCACAAAAGTGAGTACACCCCAGATTAAAATCCGGTAGAGAAGGGGCTATGTTGGCTCGAATCGTCTCGAAATGAAAAGGGATGACAAGGGAGGTCATCAGTGTGCGTTTCAACCTTTCTTTGCATTGAACGTTTACATTTTGAGTCTGCATCTGGCTTAAATAGATTGGTGTGAGATTTGAATGCAATCCTATGGAGAATATCATGATCTGCTTCAGTAGTCACAGTGCATGTTGACATGCATGTTTCCTTTAGGTGTATTTCAGATTGCCAATGTTGACAGCATTCATGCATCCCCAAACCATGTCAGTCCCACTACCATGCTTGGCTTATGAGAGGATACACCTTTTTTGTAAAACTCACTTGTTTACCACCACACATACTTGACACCATCTAAAGCAAATTTGTTTATCTTGGTCTCTTCAGATCACACGACATGGTTCCAGTGATCCATATCCTTGGTCTGTTCATCTCTCTTGAGACCAAGATAAACAAATTTGCTTTAGATGGTGTCAAGTATGTGTGGTGGTAAACAAGTGAGTTTTACAAAAAAGGTTTATCCTCTCATAAGCCAAGCATGGTAGTGGGACTGACATGGTTTGGGTATGCATGAATGCTGTCAACATTGGCAATCTGAAATACACCTAAAAGAAACATGCATGTCAACATGCACTGTGACTACTGAAGCAGATCATGATATTCTCCATAGGATTGCATTCAAATCTCACACCAATCTATTTAAGCCAGATGAAGACTCAAAATGTAAAAGTTCAATGCAAAGAAAGGTTGAAACGCACACTGATGACCTCCCTTGTCATCCCTTTTCATTTCGAGACGATTCGAGCCAACATAGCCCCTTCTCTACCGGATTTTAATCTGGGGTGTACTCACTTTTGTGAGTACATGTTCAAACATTAATGGCTGTATTTAGTTTTTTTCTGAGTGAACAAGAAATTTAAGCGGTTAAATATGTTGTTAAAAGGTCACTAATCATTGTGTCAAAGTGAAATTTCTGTAATGCTTTCCTATGAAAAGATATACTCAAAAATCTGCAAAACTGTGAGGGGTGTATTCACTTTCGTGATATACTGTATGTTAAAAAAAAAGATCCGATTAGAAACACTTGATATTTGTTCTGCTTATTCTAAAGCTGCCAATATAAAGGCCTATGGTCACTAATATAATACTGAGCAGTCATGCTGATGCAACCCTAATGAGTTCAATGGAAACCCAATTAGTGATGTGCAATGCAATCACTGGGCAACTATGTTTCAAGAAAAGGCTGAGCTATAACTTAATAATGACACATTTGGAATTTGTGTGTGTGTGGTGTGGGGGGGTGGTACCTTGTCTGTGGCTGAGCTCTAATTGCGACTCGTTTGGACTTCCTTGTGTGTGTGTTGTGTGTAGCCGGTGCCGTATGACCTGCCTCTTCATGCCGGCATCATGCCCCGCCTTCTCCTCACCATCGTTGGGGAGCCTGTGCCTGGAGCAGACCGGTAATGCCACATGTGGAGCCCTTACACACACACACACACACACACACTCACAAAGATTCACTGTCACACACACACACACAAACAAACACACATGCACACACACACATTCTATCACACACACAAAACATTCACAACTACTCTTTCACACACAGACACTCAGAAATTCACACACACTCACAGACACACAGATGTGTGCCAGACTCAGTCAAAGAGAAAAAAACACAAATTGCCACACAATAGCAATATGTCCAAGTTTTTCACTTTGGGCATCTTTGTGGCTCTAGGTACTTTTGTTGTCCCAAGAGGCAGTTTGTCATTGCAGTCAGCAAAAATGAAAATAATTGACTTGTCAACAGTAAAGATAAATGTGTTTGTAAGTGCATATATCTACTCAGCTTCTGCTCTGATTGATAGAGTGACAATACACAACTTTTTGGTTTGTTTAGACTACAGTAGAAGGACTACAGTAGACTACAGTGGATAGATTTGTATCAACTGTCAGGACTTCTAAACCAAAAAGCAATTAAAATGTGCCTATTGGTGCACAGTATACAGTATGTGAGTCTATGTTTTTTCCTGTTGTCCTGTCTTTCACTTAAATGTCTGTCCTGTCTATGTCCTTGCATTGGATAGTGAGAAACGTCATTTTGATTCCTTTTTATGACCAGTCAGTGCATGTGAAGAGCCTAACAATAAAGCGGAGTTTGACATTGACATTGACTTTTGTTTGACATTGACTTTTGACTTTGACTCTGTTCCAGTTTCCAGATAGACTTTGTGAAGGGAGAGGACGTGGTGTTCCACTTTAACCCACGCTTCCCTGAAGAGCAGGTGGTGAGGAACTCCAACCTGGGCGGCTACTGGGGGCCAGAGGAGCGGGACGGAGGATTCCCCTTCGTACCGGGCAGACAGTTTGAGGTAAGGAGAAGAGATACGGTTATTTTGGAAAATACTAACATGGATATGTTAAGTAAGCAATTGGTAAATGAGAGGAGAGGGATGGAGAGTACCCCTTCGGACTGGGCAGACAGTTTGAGGTATTGGAGAAGACACATGCTCACTTACCTGAATATGTAAATAGTAAGCAAGTGTAAAGTAGTAACCAAGCGGTAAACTAGATGAGAGGGACGAAGGATTCTCTTTAATACAGGGCAGAAAGTTTGAGGTAAGTAGAATACAAGTGGTCGTTCTGGGGGGGAAAACGTAGCCTATGTGGATGTGGATATGTAAATGTAAAGGAAGCAAGTGGTAAACCAGAGGAGAGTGATGTACTATTCCCCTTTCGTACTGGGCAGACAGTTTGAGGTAAAGAGAAGAGATACGGTCATTCTGAAAAATACTAACGTGCACCAATAACTAAACCAAACTGTCTTCATGAGTCAAATATTATCCAAGGCCACTTTTTCCAAATCATAATCCCAGTCGTAACGAGGCATAACTAAGAGCTAGGATTAAGGTGGAGCTAGGATTAAGGTGGATATTAATGAAAGTGTGTGTGTGTGTGTGTGTGTGTGTGTGTGTGTGTGTGTGTGTGTGTGTGTGTGTGTGTGTGTGTGTGTGTGTGTGTGTGTGTGTGTGTGTGTGTGTGTGTGTGTGTGTGTGTGTGTGTGTGTGTGTGCGCGTGCGCGTGTGCATGTGTGTGTGCGTGTGCGTGTGTACCTCTGCAGCTGAAGATCCTGGTGGAGCAGGACTGCTTCAAGGTGGCGGTGGATGGCGTGCACCTGCTGGAGTATGAGCATCGGGTGGGCGGCTTCGAGGAGGTCACACTGCTGCGGGTGGTGGGAGACGTGGCCCTCTACAGCGCAGCGCCCAGCATGATCTGACCTGACACACACACACACACACACACACACACACACACACACACACACACACACACACACACACACACACACACACACACACACACTCTTGCTGGACTCAACATATCAAAGAGTCACTGGGGCTGCATATGAAACACTCAGTCTTTCAGTATACATTGCATCCCAAGTAGGGAGCAAAGCAATGAAACTCCCTATGTTGGGCGCCATATAGTAAATGTAATCCATTTTGGACACAGACTAACAGTGCGCCTACAGATGATTCCATCTCTGTGAGGGAGAATGATGCAGTCAGTTACTCACTCACCTGCATTTGCGATTCTGTCAGTGTTTGCGATCGTATAGCAGGTCTGCAATGTTATAAATTGACGAACGTAATCCAGTGCAGCCAGGGCTGGGGATTTGGTCTACTCTAGATGATGATATAAGATGGCAGGGAAATGGAATTTGAAATGGCAAGGAAGAAATTGTAACAAAGCACCAACACACTATTTCCCCCCATACGTACCCTTTCCCTCCCACTCTTTTGTGCCTGCAACAAGGACCAACAGCTGATCAATTGCTGTCTAATCGTCAATTCAATTGCTTTTTTTTCCTTCAGACACAAACTGGACCCCGTTTCTCGAAAGCATCATTGCCACTTAGTAGGTTGCCAATGGGAAATTGCATTGCAACCATGTAAGTTGCTAACTGAGTTAGCAACGACACTGTCGAGAAACGCACCCCTGCTTCGCAACTGCTTTGAGTCTGTGTATGTTTAAAGAGA
This sequence comes from Engraulis encrasicolus, assembly GCF_034702125.1. NCBI lineage: Eukaryota > Metazoa > Chordata > Actinopteri > Clupeiformes > Engraulidae > Engraulis > Engraulis encrasicolus. The sequence goes on from NC_085875.1 coordinate 38,670,774, forward strand.
CGAGTGTGCTGGAATCCCTTATCATACGCTGTGTGTGATATGCTCATGTGAGGCCTGACTGACTCAGTGTGTGATGTGACAACTGGTCAAAGTGTCCATCTTAAGCCTGCAAGTGTTTTATGTTTGCTTTTTTATATCCAGTATGTCAACACTGCTCTTTCTCCAACCCCCACCCTGCTCCACAGAGGGGTAGCTGGTTCAGGAGTAGAGATGTACAGGATCCAAGATCCGGTTCCGGATCCGGCAGGATAATAGGGTTTTTCAGACTATCCGGATCTGGCAGGATCTTAAGCAGTGTATTCGGTATCCGGCAGTTACCTAAAAATCAGGATCTGGGGCATCTCTACTTTTTTCGTAGCCTAGGCTTTTCAGTCAGTCTTTCACAACCCCAATCGCTGCATGGATTGAAAGCCCTTTGGAAGCGGCCGTTGAAGGCAATGTGGCAGTAAGCCAATGAGTCTTAAAAATAGTTTGCGCCAACGTAATAAAAAGGGCCCACAATTGCGAGTTGGCTATGTGTTTCAACCCTTTCGTAGGATCCGGTATCCGGTTCCGGATCCGGCAGGATCTTAAGCAGTGGATCCGGTATCCGGCATTATCCTAAAAATCAGGATCCGGTGCATCTCTATTCAGGAGTAAACCAGGTTAAACTAAGAGGTACATCTTCTTAAGGGAGAGTCCTCCTTTTCTTCTTCTATTAGATGATCTACCTCTTAACCTAACCTGGTTTACTCCTGAACAAGCTTCTTAGTACAGTATACCCCTCTGGCAGCCATGTTGGAAAACACTGTGCTGATACAGATTGCCAGACCAATGAACTGACAAAAAAACAAAAAAACAAAAGATCAATAAAAAATGATGTTCTTAACTCGCAGCTTTCGAATCCAACCCCATATGATTATGCTCATCACTGAAATCTGATTAAATGGATTTCTCACATGGAGGAGGAAGTGCAGTGCCTCTAATAATAGAGTCAGTCGTATGCAGTGGGGAATTGCAACAAGCTAGTTCAGTAGCGAACTAGGTTGTCTGAAACTGATAACTGTGTTAAATCATTCTTAATTAAATGACACCCAGCAACCTATTGGCAGGTTTAGCCCTTTCCATAGGTGAATATTAAGGTTAAAGGTCAGTGTACGTTTTTGGTAGTTTATTTCCAGAATTTATGCTGCCAATTTACAAATCATATTTTTCATGAATATTTCCCACCACAATCAGTTTCTAAGTATTCATTATGACTTGGGCATTTAAACTTTCCATACACGAATTGGATGTTCTCCATGTCCACCATTGTGAGCTGAAAAACTCTATGTACTTTAAACCAATTTACCAATAAACAAAAATGAAATGGTGGTTAGTAAATATTCATTAAAAAATATAAAAATGCCTAATGGGCCGCATACATTTTGAACGTATACACTGAACCTTTAAGTTATTTTGTTGGAGTTCCCTTCAGGTAAACTGGTTAGCATGCTGTAGATTCTCTGATCAAGAGGCCATGTCACGATAAGAGGTGTGAGTGGTTATTAATAGGAATGCACTGACTACGTATACCAGATTGTGCTTGTCATTTCTCTCAGCACCTTAACATTAGGGAGGAGGGCACCATGTGGTAACAGCTGACATGACAGGACAACAGTGTAACCACCTCATGGGATCACATGATGTGTATTACAGTGAAGGGCAACCTGGATCCATTAGTTCTAATCCACTGCCACATATTCCAAATGACCTGGCTTTACCTGTTCAATTTAGCTAGTGATTGCCTGATTGAATGATTGGACAGGTTATTTGGATTACAGTATGTGGCACTGAATCTTGTAGACTAATGACGCATGCCCATTTCTGACTTCTCTAATATATCAGGATTATGTTGAAGTTCTCATTTTGTTTCCCCCCACCACTTGGACCTATTTTGCTCAGAAAATTCCACAAGCTGTAGGTTTCATGTATTTTTGTTTGTTTGTAGAGCTATACCAAGCATGTGTTTGTTCTGCAAAAAGAAGGGATAGCCATTAGTTAATTTCGTAGTGAATGCCCTAACAAAACTTGTAGTGGCTTTCTACCATTGCATATTTTACACAAGAGCAACAGATACAGTATAGTGTGTGGAGTGGATTTAAAAAACTAGGGCTCAAATGGAATATTAGTCATTAACACCAGTTTTTACTCAGAGTAATAAACCTTTTGTTAACACATCACGTTATTGAGCTATCAGTATCATAGTTTCCACGCAGAAGCAGATGTTGCCTGATGATGCCACTTTGCTGTAAACTGTGTTTATCAAGTCAACTTTGTCTTCACAAGAAACTGGGTCCAACTCAAACTAGTACCTCCCATCCTTTTCTTTTGCTTGTGGCCTGTGTCCTTGGCGTTGCCGCGCATCCATTGAGAAAACAATATGGGGTTCTTTTCAATAAGCTAACTCCCGACCTCCTTTTCTCACTTTCCTCCTTGTGGCCTCGTGATGACATCACTGACCATAGAAGTGTATTTCAATATCTCTTAAGATATTGGTGGATGAAGGATCGTCCCCTAAAAGTTGTTGTGGCTACTGACAGCAGGGAAACGTTATTGTTTTCTCCATAGAGGTGGTGCGTCAGCGAAAACCCGAGGCCACAAGCACAGGCAGAGGACGGGAGTCCGTATATTGGAAGGAACCCATGGTTTCCCTGCTGTTGGCCTAGGTGGAGCATACTTAGAATTGTGATTTTGTAAGACAGCCTATTGAATAAAACTCTGATCCTCAATGACGTCTTGCATCACAAGTCCACAAGCAAGAGGAAAGGACTATTGTTCTAGTACTAGTTTGATGTTTACCCACTCTTTTCTTTTCTTTTTTTTGTGGCTACATGTTCTTTGTCAAAACTCTCAGTTCTTCTAATTGGACTTGCCAAAGATACTGCAACGAGAATTAGTTCTTTTAATTTTTTAATAAAATGTTACATAATGAGTAAATGGGTTTGTTTGGTTTATGTTTGACCACGCGTGTCATGAAATATCTTCATTGACGGTACCACAACGATTGTGTTATAGCCTGATGAGCTGTTGTCTTGCCATTGGTTAGTCTTGCAACTGTCACAATCTATTATTTTAGTGGCATGAATAGTAGGCTATTTAGAACAATTATTTTCTCTAATTTATATATACTCATATTGTTCAGGATTTATTTGATGTCATGCATATTTTACTATGCTGCAGTCCTTTCTTCTTAGCCTATTATACTATATAAATAATATATATATATATAGGCCTAAAATAAAACGGACACACACACACACACACCAGGGCTTGACATTAACGTTTTACGCTTGCCGGCCACTGTGGCTAGTTGTTTTCCCAAGTCACTAGCCATCCAGCTATTCTACTAGCCACTCATTTTTTATTTTTTTTTATCACGACGCTGTACATCTAACCTCAGAAGATGCGGTGCTTAAAGCAAGAAGATGAGTGCATGGGTTTCTACTGGAAATAAAGCAAACAAATAGAAACTGAGTAACTGGGCTTTTTCTTTAACTTAAATGCAAACAATTCATACACAAGGGGCAAAGTGCAGAATATACACTATTTTGATATGTCATACCAATGAATAAGCTTGGTTCTACCTGCCAAATTGGCTAGTGATACTGAAAGTGTTACCAGCCACAGCCAAGTTTTACCAGCATTTGGCCGGTTGGCAGGTGCCAGTGTCAAGCCCTGACACACACACACAATTGTATAGCATATCAGTGTTATGAGTTAGTCTGGGTGAAAAGGTTTCAGTTTTACTACTGGTGTTATGGGGCTGGGCTTCCATTGGAGATCCCTGTTGGGCTGCAGTTGTGTTTCCGTCCGCCAGGGGGCGACTAAACAGCATTTTCTAACACCGACCGTTTCAGTTTGGCAGGCGAAGAAGTCCTGCATGAGTTCACCTTCAGGGAGAGAGGGTGTAAAGTAAGATTTTGGAAAGAGACCAGTCGCTTACGCCATGAACGGGTCCGTTCATAGCATGCCTACTGTAGTGGATATTCAATTGAAAAGAGGACCGGCTGGTAAGTTGCCTGTTCATGTCGTATGTCAAGGAAATTGAGACCGTAACGCCAGCAGTCGACTCAGCAAGTTCACGGCCGACGCCAGAGGGGCCTGTAGTTGCGCAGCAGCAGCCAAAGTTTAGGTAGCAAGGGGCTAAGTTCAGCTCATTATGAATGTTAGGGTGATTTTTAGATGTTTGGTTATTTGGTTTGACGTGTGATTTAATTCGCCCGTTAACCGTATCTGTATCGCAACTGCATTGACTTTTGCTTGTATTTTCGCAGTATGCTCTACAGTGGCAGTGACTGTTTTAGCAGTGAAAACTTACTTTTCAATGGGCCAACTGTCAGCCTGCTGCTGGCCAGTTATTGAATGAGCTAGCCACGTAGGCTAACGAGGATACACGACATGGCAACCTTAATTTACCCACTCAGTGAATTCTTTCGAAAACAAACTTCACCCAACTGCTCCGGTGTATTTACTGGACAACGAGCTGTAAACTCGCCCATTCTTTCTGATGTAATAGTGAGCAGTCAACCTTGCTCTCCTCCAGGCAACGTCAGCCATAGCCTTGATTCCGACCTCATTAGATAGCCTACTGAATCACTTTCATATTGGCTGAAATTGAGTAGGGCTAAGTGTTGCAAAACCAGCACGAATGTTAGGAGAGGTTATTCATAGCCAGTCTGAATCTAAGATATTTGTGAAGGCATGACAGCCCAGCTCACGAAAACGAAACTAACTCCATATTGGGTTGTGTACTTTGTACTGTGCATTTGACTGGACATACATGAATGGTTTGCAAATCAAGCGATAAAATTGATGACAGTTTCAACAGTTGACTGACGCTTACTGTAACGTCTAGCTTCTAAGCTTATGTATGACAATGTCTCCGTCCCAAATCGCAATGGCTAACTGACATCTCTTGTCCAGCCGCAGTTGTTTATTACATAAGTGTGTCATTTATAGCTTTGGCGGCCCAGTGCCACAGAGGGTCCATAGACCGCATAAGTGGGCAGGGATGCACCAAAGGGCATTAGGAATCGCCCTTCTTTCCCTTTTGCCCTTTGTACTACTTACTGTCACATTCCAAATGACTTGCCTTGTTTTTTTCTATCTCAATGGCATCTTGGTCTTATCTTTGGTGGTATCATGCCAAACACCTCAATCAACTAGGGATAGAGAGCAGTGAAGCCAATTTAACAAAATCGTTGAGTCTGAAAGACTAGTGTTGTTGTCCTTTTTTGAAGTCTATATGAAAGAGTTCTCAGTCCTTCACTGTCTAAAAGCTTGGGGAAAAGGATACACCAGGATGGGTGGCTCAGAGTCAGAGACCAGTCCAGATCTTGATAACAGCTCATTGTGACTTTGTCTTTCTCAACACACTGTGTCCCTCACCTTCTACTTTCTGTTCTCTTTCCCCCCAGGGCTTGGGTTTAATATAGTGGGCGGTTTGGACCAGCAGTATGTCTTGAACGACAGCGGGATCTATGTGGCCAAAATCAAAGAGAACGGCGCCGCGGCACTGGATGGACGGCTACAGGAAGGGGACAAAATACTGGCGGTAATGAAAGGGGGGGGAAACGAGATGCTCAGTAGAATGTGATTCATTTGAATTTATTAGTCACTGTGGCATTCGGGAAATGGCAGAAGTCAGATTACTCGGGACGTGTGTGTGTGTGTGTGTGTGTGTGTGTGTGTGTGTGTGTGTGTGTGTGTGTGTGTGTGTGTGTGTGTGTGTGTGTGTGTGTGTGTGTGTGTGTGTGTGTGTGTGTGTGTGTGTGTTTGAAACTTATCTCTTATCTAGGTGTATTGGTGACATGGCCAAGCCTGCGTTCATCCATGGCGTCCAACATTTTCCTAAAGATAAAGTATTTAGCATGCAAAAATGTTTCTGGGTCTAGCAATTGTGACTATTGCTCTTAACTGGGCCAGGTTTTGAGCGACCAGCAGATAACTCTGGGTTCTTGGCCCTTGCTCTGTGTGTGTGTGCATGTGCGTGTGTGGACTCTTATAAATGTCCAGCAGCAGTAGCTTTTAATCAGAGTAGGCACACACACACACACTACCCAGCAGGTCACATTGGTTTAAAAGAGCACCCCCTTTTGTGTTGCATCTTTAAAGCATTTCTTGTATTTTTGCAATGTCCCTCCATCTTTTTTCATATTGTGATGAGCAGTTGCGTTGCAGAGCAGGCTTGACGGAGTTTATCAACCAAGAATAAAATAGTCAGTTAGGTTTTCCGTCTTTCACAAAAGTGTTTAAGGATCAGGCTCAGGATTTTCATTTAGTATCAGGTCTGCAGTAGGGTGGAAATATTGTTGTTTTAACCCCCTTTGTTCTCTTCTCTTCACATCATCAGATAAATGGCAAGCGGTTGGAGAACTTGTCCCACAGTGCAGCAGTGGAGCTCTTCCGATCAGCCGGAGAGGACGTGCTGCTCCGCGTTCAGCAGAGGGTGAGTCACTACGGCTGACTCCAGATCAGCCACCTGCTTAGTTTTGGCTGTTGTTGTGTTTTGGTGTTGATTTTTTTCGCCACAATCCACTGATGAAAGAGCAGCAATCGACTCACTGCTCAAATGAACTGAATGCTCATCTGTAAGGTATACCAAAACACTCAACCATGTGTGAAAATTATCATGGAAGGGACTCAATGAATGGATCTTTTTTTTACGTTAGTTTGCTGTCTCAATATTCCCTGTACATTCAAAAGCTACAAAATTAGTAGGCTTACAAATCTTGTTGGGGTGGGGGGGACACGTTGGGTCCAGTTAATTATTCCTTAATTATCCCATTTAAAATATAGCATGTCTGCCCTGCTGTGGCCTAACGGTAGGGCACTGGGTAACTGCACCGGTGACCCAGATTCGATTCCGGCCCATGTCATTTGCCAAACCTTCCCTGTCTCTCTCTCTCCCTGCTCGTTTCCTGTCCCTCTGTAACTGTCACAATAAAGGCATACAAATCCCCCTAAATTAATATATATATATATATATAGCATGTCATAAATATTTTCTTTGAGTTGTGTGGTGTCACATGAGGTGTCACAGAATGTGAAGACCAAATTAGATCTTCCACCTAATTACTTTCTACAAACCCCAGCTGCTTGCATTGAAATGTTGAAATCTTAATTGTGCACAAATGACCCCCAACACAACAATTTTGCTGTGTTCAACAAACAGTTGATATGTTGTCTTTTCACTATTCTTCATCTAATGAAAGAACTGAATGTTTTGAAAATGATAGTATTTTGTTTTTATTCACAATTTCTCGAGTGACTCGATTTCACCAAATTAAGGGTTTGTACCTTGGGCTCTTTGTTGGCATATAAAACTTAACCCAGGATTTTCGATGAAGCAGCAACAATGAAACTTTAGTCGTTGTTAACTCAACAGTGTTGGGTAGGCCTTTCAGCACAGTTGAAAACGTTCTAAATGGTTCTCAAAATATCTGAGTTAACCAAAGGATAGGATAAGACATGTTAGTCACGTTAGTCCAGTAGTTTGCCTATGAGTTCACCAAAGGACATAATGTGATTTAAGAACAACCCATTGGAGGCGGTTCTTCTGTGTTTAAATGAAAGGCATGACTACAGTCTTGAGCTTGCTGTTCGGCAATGACTAATTGTTTTAGCAGTAGTGGCTGTGCACAGCTGCTGAATGCATATGTAAGTAACGGATGGCAGCTAGTGCAGCTTCATGTGCAACGTTAGACCTCGGTTTACCCATATTACATAAGGGAGGCGGGCACTGAACCACTGCCTTCCTAGACGTCAGTCCGAAACGGATGAAGACTTGCATAATAGGCGAACCATATTTAAATTCCAGAAAGTCAAGTCGGGTCTGCTTTATTGTCAATTTCTTAACATGCACTTTACATGCACTGGGCATACAAAGAATTGAAATTACATGTCTTACTTTCCCATGCATAAACATAGACATAGACAGTACACATACAGTTCTCATACTCATACAATACACATACAGACATTTGAAGTGCAAGACTGGACAACAGAAGACATAAAGAGAACATGTACAAAAAAATAGGTAAAGAGGAAAGAAGACCAGTGGCTTGCGACTGAGGTCTTTTGACCATGATAAACTGGATGAATGGGGTTTTTCAGACTGACTGAACCACGTGGCCTAATTGACATTACGTCCTCACGAGACATCATTGCACGTGCTGGATAATTGCACTCCACTAAATGCTTTGTGTTTCTGATGCTTTCTCAGCATGGAACACACCTGCAAGGTGCAACAATCATGACGTCATAACCACATGTTCAGGTTTAACCTGGCTTGTGCCATATTTCTAATCATTAAATGAAGTCAGTTTGAGCATCCAATATACACACTGAGCACGGTTAGACTGGTAATCTGGCATACATGGCATTTTCCCGGTGGGCCGACAGTCATCAGGGGCCGATGCTTTTATTATTTTTATTTTTTTTCAAATTAGAGACCGGCCCACACTTCAGAATGGGCAGCCGATCAGTGCATCCTTAACATACAGTGGACTAAGCCCATCATAATTGTGTTCTGGGATGGGGGTGAACAGCTTGTTTATGCCAAAAATGCCAGTGCCGGTTTGTGGTACCAGTCCAGCCCTGACAGTGAGTATGACTTTAGGCTGAAACTTGTCCGTGAAACCTGGACATGGTGGTGCATGAAGCTTTTCTGTTATTACATTACATTACATTTGGCAGACACTTAATAACCAAAGCGACTTTCAAACAAGGACATAATCATAGCCAATTACACTAGCAGTAATTAGCAAGTAAAAAATAAGCAATCGAGTGCAGCTTTTTCTACTCTGATGACTTTTGTTGGATTGCGCACCCAAAGACTCCAACAATTATCCCAAGCGTTTGAGTGTGCCTCGCCTATGGTGGGAACATGCGTTGCCTGAAGCCTCCTTTTCAAACTTTCCCTTTAACCACAATACCACTCTGGAGATCTGGAAATAGCCACACCTTCCAGAGGAATTCAAAATGCCATTATGATTTCTTTTCACCTTTCCAAAATTGCCCAAGCTCCACCTGATGATACGTAGCTGGGTTTAGCGGCGTATTAAAACAGTGGCTTTATTCCATCCAGTTATTCCGGTTTTCAAGACTTAAAACCTTTTGGAGTCACAAGTTGACTCGAGAGAACCACAGCCTTATTAGCACAAATACTGGTAGTGTCTGACCATGGTGCATATAAGCATGACTCTCAAAATGAGAGAGATATATATTTAAAAATGCTCTTTATTAAGGTTGTTGTGCAATTACTCCATGGTGACTAGCCAAGGGCAATCAATACATACATTTATCCACAATTATCAACAAATGGAATCATCTACAAAAGATGACTGAAGTGCAGTTCATTGTTCAATACAGAGCACAAAGCATTTTTGTAACACCACCTTCATATGCTTATGAATGATTTGGAAACTTTTGAAGCAAGGTGGTGTTACAAGAACAGTCAACCCTCTATGGTACAATTGAAAACAGTGACTTATCCAGCCTCAACCGTGCACAAAGATCTTAAAACAGCATAGCTGAGAATTTTCCAAGCCACAAGTGCAGGCCCAGTCAGGAGCTTTTTCACAAATTGCAATCTGAAAACTGCAGTCCTACTGTGAAAATGAATAAGACAATTCCCACCCTCATCTTTTGTCAGAAACAAATTAGGTTGTGGTACCCAGTGATGGTTATCCCAAAAGAAATTCACTACCACAGATTGGAGTTTGTATAAAAGGTCAGGTGCAGGGTCCACGCAGGCCGGATGGTGCCACCAAGTTATTTATGATGAGGACCCGTCCCCTGTAAGACACCTTTGGCAATAACTATTTCCATTTTTCCAGATGCCTGCTCATACCCTCTCCCAGACAGAGAGAGAATACAGTGTAAGTGTCTGTGTGTAGCCTAAGTGTATGACTTAGTGCAGGGATGAGGGGAAAGGTAAAGTAAATATAACCATGTCTTAGCGATTTAGGCCAGCAGCGTTGGCAGTCAGTGAGCACCTACAGGGATCTGAAATACATTTCAGCCTGTGAACAAACTAGGCCTACTGTATACAGTCATCTCCGACTGCTAAAGGTATATCCCCCAAATGCAATGCTTCCAGTCCTCCATCATTCCTACCAGTCGCGTCCACCTATTAATAAACTTATATATGAAATACAAAATATAGAAGAATCCCTTAGATTAGAAGCATCAGTAAACCCCCGCAAACCATTACGCCAAGAGCCAAAAGCAGAGCGTGTTTGTTTACGGGTAGGCCTACACATTTCTCTGTTGGCTTGCAACAGTCTTGCGCTGACCTATCAGCAATCCCTGGAGACTGTCACCTTTTTTTCTTTGACGAGTTTGCAGGTCTGTTAATAAATGTATTTAATATATATACATATATATGTATATTTAATACACACATAGATCAGTGCCATGCATTAAAACCAAAACCAAAAGGCTTAAAACCAAACAACTATTGTGAAAACAAAGCTGAACATTTTTTGGGGGCAAATGCATCCACCCGGTCAGATGTTATGGGCCAAACTAAATTTCGGCCACCTTGAATTCAGCAATCTGTTGGCCTTCAAAATCTAAATCTACGACAAGGTCCCCTGTTTCTGAGCAAGAAGCTCACAAATGCTAGAATAAAATATGCTCTCCGCTTTATCAAGAGGAATGAAAGCACCGTGAGCGCTGATGCACTTGCCAGTAGGCTGCAGAATAGTGATTATTATGACTTTTGGAAAGAAGTTAAAGCATCAAACAATAGCAAAACCTATCTTCCCTCTGATATAGAAGGGGTGTCTCGAACTGTCAATATTGTTGAGAAATGGTGTAAGCATTACCAAGAATTGTTTAACTGCATTAGGAATGACCCATTTGAAGTTAAATGTATTGACTCAACTGAAAATTTTGTTATTAGACCTGAAGAAATACTTGAAGCAATATCAGTACTAGATAATAATAAGGCGTATGGCATGGATCTAATCTGTGCTGAGCACCTTAAATATGGAAGCAAGAAACTCTGCCCTCTTTTAGCGATGTGTTTTACTGCACTCCTCACCCATGGAGTGCTACCAGAGTCACTTTTGTCCATATTGCTTGTCCCAGTACTAAAGGACAAAGCAGGGAAACTGAATAGTATAGACAGCTACAGACCAATAGCACTGTCTATTATTCCTTCCAAGGTTTTAGAACGGGTACTCATTACAAGGCTTGATGCTTTTTTAGTAACGTCAGTTAACCAGTTTGGTTTTAAAAAGAAACACGGCACCGATATGTGTATATTTGCTTTAAAGGAAATGGTTGCCAAATATGAAAACTAGAACTCCACTGTTTTTATGTGCTTCCTCCTGCACACCCATGTACACTGCCCATTTATGGTGCAAATATAAGCGTAGCAGCTATCAGAAGCTCAAAGTTGCATATAATGACACGATGAGACTGCTGATGAGGATACCCAGATGGTCCAGTGCCAGCTGTCTGTTTGTCCACTCCAATATCCCTGGGTGTGATGCAGTCCTGTGAAATTTATTGTTTAAATTCATGGGGCGACTGGATTGCTCCCAAAATAGCATAGTTGAATCTCTGGTAAACCCGGCCAAGAGTTCTGTAAGGTTCTCTTCTGAGCTCAGGCGACATTGGAGAAAGTGTCTTTATGTACAGTTGAGGACGATATTATTAGCCCCCCTCCTGAAATTAGACATTTCTCTTGATTTCTCAGTAAGAATTACCATTATTCACCGTTTCTGTTATTCTGGAAACAAATACACTGATGGAGATAATGTTCAATGAGTTGAATTTGGATTTTTCTATTGTTACGATGAGTTTAAACAAAAAAGGGCAAAAATGACAAAGACAAAATTATTAGCCCCCTGATCATTAATAGTCAATATGGCACCATTTATGAACCAAAACTGACAACAGGCTCTGATAAGTTGCTACCTAGGTTGTCTCGTGCCCCACCAGGGATTTTGGCCCATTTCCTCACTGCAAAGTGTTCTAGCTGGTCCAAATCGCATGGATGCTGAGCATAGACATTAACCACAGACTCTCAGTGGGATTGAGGACTGGACTATGAGCGGGTGATTCCAATATCATGGTTTTAGTGTCCTTGAAGAACCTCTGAACTAATCTAAATGTATGCTTTGGGTTACAATGTTGTTGGAAGACCCAGCAATCCAGATTCAGACCCAGACTCCCTGTGTCTGAGGCTGAATAACAGACTAAACTTGATGCCCTTCCACTATGTGTAACTGTGGAAACTGCTTAGCCTCATTAGACCAAAAGAAGCATTGGACACCTGCCTAGATGATTGTTATTGACCTGGCCTCACCTGGAGGTTTTTCCCCCCCAAGAAAGACAGTTGTTAGGGCTTGTCATCATAATGGGCTTTGGGGCCATCATCACAGAAGAACCCCTTTACTAAAGGCAGTGCATATCAGAGTGTTATTGAGCTTTGCCTGTGAACATTTGAAAGTCAAAAATGAGTTTTGAACGTCTCTGCTTTCATCTGATGATATTCAATTGCACCTGCTGTGATGCATGAATTCTGCTTCTGTCAGGTGAAGAAAGGGATAGGCCTTGAATCGTTATAAGATGGTTTCCACAATTAAACATGGTGGTGGATGCATCATTCTGTGGCAACCTCAGACACAGGAAACCTTGTTTGGGTTTACGGCACCATAAAAACTGAAAATTATTATAGAATGTGGAAAGTGACCTTGCAAAAATATGCTCATAGAGTGATTTAAGCTCTTCACTGGATCTTTCAATAAGATAATAACCCAAAACTTGCATCCAAAATAGTTCAAATGTTCTTCAAGGATACTAAAACCATGGTCATGGAGTGGTTCAGACCTCAATCCTTTAGATAGTATTTGTAGAGTGCTGAAAATGAATGTCCAGCCTCAACATCCATGCAATTTGGACCAGCTTAACTATTTGCAATGAAAAAAAATGGGCCAAAATCCCTGGTAGGACATGTGCCAACATAGTTAACAACTAATCAAAGTGCCTGGTGTCAATTTTTGTTCATAAATGGCATTGTATTGACTATTAATGATAAGGGGGCTAATAATTTTGTCCTTGCCATTTTTACACTTTTTTGTTTAAACTCATTGTGAAAATGGAAAAGTCCAAATTTAACTTATTGGATACTATCTCCATGGTGTATTCGTTTCCAGAATAACATACATTTATTAATAATGATCATTCTCAATGATCAATGAAGAGATATGTCTAATTTCAGGAGGGGGGCTAATAATATCGTCCTCAACTGTATGTATGTGTTTTTCATTTATTTTATCCTTGTCTGTCTCTTATTTAACCTTTTTGTAATTTGTATATATGTATGATATGGACCATTGTGTCTGTCACAAATAAAGAATGAATATAAAAAAGAATAATCAGTTCATGAAGCTACCCTAGGACATAACACACCGAATCTTGGACAAATCCATTAATCTGTTGAAAAGTTATCGCGTTAACACGAAAGACCTAACACGGTGGAGGCAGATGCGGCAGCACACGTTCCACGTTCCGGGGATATAAATATTCCTGGAATACTGGTTGTACAGTGCTTTTTTAGACCCTGTGTACCGGTACATGGATATGGATTCCAATCATTTAGGGGTTTTTTTGTTTTTTGATCCTTTTTTAGCTCACAAGACTAAAAGTGCACCTGAAATTGATACATTTAACCAAGAAAGACCCAAGAAATCTGATTGTTTGGAAAAACAACAACAACAAAAACAAACGACGACTGTATTATAACAGCTGTTGTTGGGAAAAGCTGGGATCTATTCTTATAAAGCGTTAATCTCTTCCTCGTTGCACAAGAATATTTACTTGTATATTAATATTTTACCGATATGGAATGTGTTCTTGTGTGTTCTCGGAACATTTGTACTAACTGATCTGTTGTCTTTTTTTCTTTCCTTACCTGTCCCTCCATCTCCCCTTGTACCCTCCACCACCTTGTCCCTGTGTCCCGACCCCTCTATATCTCTCTATCGTTCTCAGCCCGGCCATCACCAGAACGGCCCTGTGAGCTCTCGGCCGGAGAGTGAGCCGCCCGTCTCCTCGCTGGGCGTCCTCTTGGGCCTGGCTGCGGCCGCCGCAGCCATCGGCGCTATAGTGCTCTACTTCAAACGCTTCCCCATCGCACTACGGAAGCCCACCTAAATACATACATACAAACACACACAAACGAGAGTTAAAGAGAAAGGGAGAAAAAAGAGAAATATCTCCCATTTTTTAAGGACCAAAATGTTTGGGAGAGGTGTAAAGGGCCAAAAAGAAAGAAAATAGCAATAAACACTCGGAATGAATTCAGGATTGGGACATATCGTTGGAGAGTACCACCTGCCCCACCCCCTTGAAGAAGAAGCAAGTTGGCGCGCCAGCCAGGATTACATACACCAATAAGCAAACAATGGACAAACGGAAGAAAGTTCGAATTGGTGTTCACATTGCTGTCATGTTTGTCCATGCCATGTCAAGTCTCAGTGTTCCCCTTCATGTGATGGGTTTGGGTTTGCTTTTGACACTTTAATACCAAAGCTGGGCAGCACTGCACAGAGGGGAGGGGCTTATTCTAGCTGCCAGGAGGCTACAGATGATCATGTCTCTACGTCTCTACACTGACCAGGTAGAGAGCGACGAGAGACGGAAAGCAAAGGGATAGAGAGAAGTAGAGGAGGAGGAGGAGGAGCAGCAGCATGAGGAGGAGAATGAGATGTATAGAGCTGAGAAAGGAGAGAGGAAGTAAGTTGAAGTAATACTGACCAATGAAGAGTTCCATTATTTGATAGCCCTGCCCCTCCCCTCACACACACCCCGGCCCTCACCTCACCCTTTAGTCCCAGGCCTTTGCCAAGAGCAGAAATTCTGCCTTTCAAACGTTGCCTTTCTTTTTTGTTTTCTTTTTTGTTTGTTTGTCTGTTTGTTCATCCCTTTCACCATGGTAATCTTCTTTGTCCTGTCCCACTTTAATGCCAAAAATGTAATTGAATACGTGTAAATATCGTTCCTAGGTATACTGTATGTATGTAATAAAATTGTCACATTAGGGGGTATATTTGGGCGTCACGTTGCTATGGTGGCATGATTTTTAATTGTTTTTTTCTGTTTCTTTGGATTTGTTGCCTTTTTTGTCTCACAATTTGTTTTGGGTTGTCGTTTAAGTGTTTTGTCGTTGATTGGCCAATAGTGCCGGTTGCCAAGTCTATGCAGCTATTTAGCATGTCCCTGGGCCTCGTGGAATTGGAACGCCCTGGCCCTGCCCATACCCGCCTGCCGTAGGTGACACCGTCACTGGATTCAGTCTCGTACTCCAAAAGTTTTTTTCTTTTTTTGGTTTTACCTGCATTGCTCAATCTCAGGCTGCATGTTTAATCCATATGCACTTGGTCTTTTTTGAAAGGGCGTAGAAATTTGTTTTTGATTTTTTTTTTCTCCAAGTGAAAAGGGAAGTTTTAAGTTATGTACAGTTGATGAAATGTAATGTAAATCTGACTTGAATAACTGAATGATTTCAAATGTCTAACGATTACATCATTTTGTGTCCTCACAAGTGTGTGAGCAGCCGCAGCAGTAGCAGCCACATAAATACTCTTCGCTGCCCTCTGCTGTCTTGGCAATAGAACGGCGTGAGAAATGTATGCACGTTGACATTGACGAGAGATGCAGAAGCATGATGGCAGAGACTTGGGTTGGTTTTGTTCTTTTTGTCCTAGCATCCAGGACCACACTGGTCAAACAGATGTTTTATCCTACAGTTCAATGACATGATTTGCCTGTTGCTTTGATGTTGACTTGTGTCTGATACTCACAAGACTGCCTTGAGGCTTTCTCCTCACTGAGACCTCTGTACATATGCCAGTAATGACACCATGCAACCACCCTCACACAAGAAACATGTTCCTGGAACAGTTAGGTAGCTGGCATAATGGTGGAAGCATATGCACATGTTTGTTCATGAGAAATTTACTGTTGATGTAATTCAAGTGCACTCTGCAACAAAGAGCCTTAAATTAGGGAGTTGTACAACACTATTGTGTTATCTGTGCGTACGTATGTATGTGTGTCTGTGCTCACTTGACAACAGAGCTGTACAGAAGAAGCTATTGTGACAAATTATGGACACACTTTGAGCATAAACAATGCTGAAAACTGAAAAATGGATACTGTTGTTCTTTTCTATTTAACTTCTGACACGTTTAAGAATTCTGATGGAGAAGGTAGTCCTTGTAACGGTTACATCACTGTTCTATATTCACTAATATACACCACTGTCAAAATACGTTACAGATGAGAGTCTCCCATCACAGATTCACACTTGTCTCTGCTCTGGCTACAGGGCAGTACTCCAGAAAACATTTTAAGTTATTAACATCAGCATGCTAAGAAGTTTAATTGAAGGATGGCTCTATAAAAGGCTAGGCAATAACTTAGCTGGTCTTGTCACACAATCGTGGAATGATCTAATGTTGCTTCACTGGGTATGCAGGCCAGGCATACTAAGGAAGTGCTCTTGGAACTAGATTTTAAGCCAGGGATCTCTCGTGGTGGACTACAGAAGAGGGAAAGATCAGAACTATGCTCAACTGGAAATCTTTGGTACCCCGGTGGAAAGAGTGAGCAGTTTCAATTAACTAGGTGTCAACATTTCTAAAGATCTGTCTTGGTCACCATCACCACCGTAGTGAAAAAGGTCAGGCAGCGTCTGTACCACCTCAGGAGGCTAAGGAAGTTCAGAATTCCAACAGACATGCAGAAGTCCTTCTATTCTGCCACAATTGAGTCAGTAATTACAGGAAGCATAACAACGTGGTAAAGCAACTGCACAGCTCAGGATAAGATAGCCCTGCACAGAGTAGTGTATGCTGCAGAAAAAAATCACTGGCGCCATCCTTCCAGGGCTGCAAGATATACTGTATATGCAAGAAAGACAAAGACACGAGCACAAAGGATTATGAAAGACACATTCCATCCTTATCACTCCATGTTCGAAAGGCAGCCCTCAGGGAAACAACTACTCGACTATCTCATCAGCTCC
Source organism: Engraulis encrasicolus (assembly GCF_034702125.1). Taxonomy (NCBI): domain Eukaryota; kingdom Metazoa; phylum Chordata; class Actinopteri; order Clupeiformes; family Engraulidae; genus Engraulis; species Engraulis encrasicolus. Next base: position 38,687,842 of record NC_085875.1, read on the forward strand.
TAAAACATCTTGAAGGGAGTGCGTCACACGCACAAGTATTATTTATTGACTTTTCATCAGCTTTTAATACCGTCTTCTTACACAATTTTCTTTAAGTTTTAATCTTGTTGGTTGGGTTTAGACTTTTTAATTAATAGGACACAGAGAGTCAGGGTGAATGGAGTTATGTCCAGTCAGCTTTGCTCCTCCACAAGCTCGCCACAAGGGTGCGCACTCTCACCCCTCCTGTTTATCCTGTATACAAACATGTGTCAGAGTAAATATGCCAATAGGACCATCATTAAATATGCTGATGACTCTGTCATCGTAAGTTTGTTACAGAAAGAGGACGATAGAGGTCATGGACCGATAATTTAAGATTTTGTCCAGTGGTGTGACGAATCACATCTTAAACTGAATATATCCAAAACTAAGGATATGCACCTTGATGTGTGGCCACTAATATGAAAGGTCAGCTAGTGGAACAAGTTCAATCCTACAAATACTTAGAGACTATCATTGACTCCAAATTAAATTTCCAGGAAAATTGTGAAGCTGTATGCAAAAAAGGTCAACAGTGTTTACAGTGCTTGAGGAAGCTTTGCCAGTTTAATGTTGATAAGTCCATGATGATTTTGTTTTATTGTTCCTTTATTGAATCAATTTTGTCTTTTTCTTTAGCTTCATGGTTTGGCAATGTCCCCCTTACACATAAGAACCGCCTATACCAAATTGTTAAGTGGTCAAGTAAACTGATCGGTGAATCACAGCTGCACCCTTCTTCCCTGTATGCAAAGCAACTACAGTGGATAGCAATGGCTATCCTAGATGATAGCCGACACCCTTTGAATAGTGAGTTCCAGTACCTCCCCTCTGGACGGAGGCTGGTAGTTCCTGGTTGCAGAACCAATAGGTTCAAAAGCAGTTTTGTCCCAGCTGCAATTACTTTGCTAAACAAGATGTAGAATAAACAAAGTATAACTTGCAGGGTTACCTATGTATTTGTAAAAATGCCCTTTGCACTTTAGCTGCGCCAGGAGTGTGGTGTCACTTCTGCCATGGTCCTGCAGTGGTTGTATGAGGTGTTGTGGTCCACCACTGCAGTTATACCCCTTGTGTGTATATCTTGTATGTGTATTAGTCAAATGTCAACCTACATGTGTTTTTTAGACTCCATGTTTATGTGTCATGTGTCTTGTGATTCTGATATAAGGACAGCCATCTTCTCTTTTAAACTGAAAACCCAGTTTACCTTCAGGTACCAGTAAAGTTGAACTGAACTGAACTGACTACGTTGCATAAGATGTAGAACAGAGAGACTGTGTAAGAGTTTTTTTCCTCAAGCCATCCGCTTTTTAAATTATTAAGACAATAACTATTTTTAATTATTTTTTTATTTTATTTTATTCTTTTTTATTTTTTACCATCCAACACAGCACAGAGCAGTTGCAATCCCCATTTCACTGCCAATTGTGCTTGCACAAGGAAGCACGTGACAAATAAAAATCTTGAATCTTTTGGCATGGGTGTCAAATTCATTTCAGTCCGGGGGCCACATACAGCCAATTTGATCTCAAGTGGTCCAGACCACAAAATTTCAGCTACATATTGGAATCACACAGTCAGTCATCTGGTGGTGGATATCAGCGGGCATATTAGGAGCATCGTCTGTAAATGTGAGCAAAAATGGCAGATTTAATTTGTTCTCAAGTACCGACAACCTGAAATCTCAGACACCGGCAGCAACTCAACTTTTGACATTTTTTTCCGGCGGGCCTTACACTTGACATCCCTGCTGTAGTGGAAACTTTTCCTTATGTCCTCTTACCGCACAGTAAATTATACAGTGCTAATTCAACACTTTGATCATTCATTTAAACCCTGATAGTGACAAACCGACTCTCTAAAAGTGTTAAATGAATATTGCAGAATTTACTGTGATGCATCATCACAACATTTCAATATGCTTCCAGGGTACTTATAGTTAAGGGATCAAGCAGATTATCTACCTTTTTCATGCATGAGGGCATGTGGTGCACTGCATTAATGCACCCGCACCATTCAGTACACCTGTGCACGTACCATATGCCAATCCCACCCCATCTCTCTGCAACTTTCCTGTCACTCTTCACTATCCAATCAAAATTATGGTGTAACTAAAGGGTAATTACTGTAAAAACAAAAACAAAAAAACAAAGAAAGAAGTCCCTAAAAATGTCCCTAACACCTGGGACATACAGTGTTTGCAATGGTAGATACAGAAAGAAAGGAAGGGTGCCAACCTTAATCTCTGTACAGTAGGTGTATTGCTATTCAGCTGTTTTATCAATGACTGAAGTTGAAGTGCCCTTCGGCAAGCCATGTACTGAACCCTACTCTAGCTGCTCCACATTGCACCTGACCTGACTTTTGATTATTATTATTATTATTACACAGACGAGAGCAGATGCAACATCCATTTCACTGCCAATTGCGCCAGTGCAAGGAGACATGACCGAAATAAGAAATCTTGGATCTGAATGTGATGTAACATAACAGCATAAAAAGCTGTCACTATTTCTTGAATCAACTACAGTACTAAGTGTAATTACTACATATTCTACGTACATAGTGTATATGATTGGTGAAAATGTCAGTCGTGTGATATAGCCACTCTGTGTGTGCGTGTGCGTGTGCGCGTTTGCGTTTGTGCGCGCGTGTGTGTGTGTGTGTGTGAAGGTCTGTGAATATCTATGCCAATGTCAGATTACTACTACTACTACTACTACTTCTACCATTAATAATAGGCTAATAATAATAATAGTAACAACAACAACAACAACAACAACAACAATAATAATAATAATAATAATAATAATAATAATAACAATAAATACAAATAAAAGAATAATAATATTAGAAACGGGGAAACTCATTCATCTGCAAACTTCAGTTGCACTTTACTAAAATCAGATGAAATTGGTTGATTTGGCATATTGAAGTCCAGTCAAGTTGAATTGGTTGATTTGAGTTATTGAAATCCAGTTTAGGTGAATTGGTTGATTTGGGTTGTGTAAGTCAAGGTGAAGTGTTCTGGTGAATTGTTGAAGTCCACTCAAGTTGAAAGAATCATTTTGCGTTGTTGGTGTCTGGTGATTCACTCAGAGATGAATGTGATGAATCGTCTCCATATGCTTGGCCCTGACTGAGCTCTATGCTGCCCTCTCCTCCTCTCTTTTCCTCTTCTCCTCCTCTCTTTTCCTCTTCTCCTCCTCTTTTTGCCTCACCACCTCCTCCTTCTTCTTCTCTGCCTCTTTCCACCTCTTCTCCATTGCTTCCAACTCCTTCAACCACTCTTTTTTCCTCCTCTTTTCCTCCTCTCTTCTCATCTTCTCCTCTCTTTCCAACTCTTTGGCTTTGATCTCCTTCAGTTGTTTGACCATCTTCCTCTCCAGAGCTCTCGTATCACTCAGGTGAAAGGCCCTTATGAAGTTCTCCTGTAGGGTCATTTCATCAAGAAGCTCTCTTTCTTTTGCCTCAAATCTCTCCCTGAGCAGTCGAAGCCTTGGATCCTCCTCCTCTGGCTCCTCACAAGCCACCTGAAAGACACAGAATATTTATGTTGAACAGGTGTGTTATACCGCGGGATAAAGAGTGACTGAGTTACCAGGGCCCATGTACATATGGGGCCCACCATCTGATTCGTGTAGATATATGACTGGGAGGGGTCCATTGGACTGATTTTTGCACTACGCCCCTGATGGTGACGCAAATACAGGATGTTTGATCTGTGGACTAACAATATGCTAACAATAATAATGCATTTTATTTGTAGCACCTTTCAAGGTACCAACGGAAAATTTACAGAACAGAATTTAAAAATAGGCCTAGTAGCATGTTAAAACTGTAGAAATAAGTAAGGTAGTCAAACAGTGGAAAGAAACAAATGTCAGCAATAAGATAAAAGGCATAGCAGTAAATAAAACTTTAGCCTACTTATAGGGTATAGCAGTTTGACATAAATAACAGAGCAAGATAGAAGTCAATAATAATTCAAAAAAAAAAAAAACTTCAATAAATTATCAAATTGTCATTGTGAAGGGAAAGAAAGGGGTGTAGGCCTACTCAGTCTGTAGGCCTATACTGTATAGATTCATCTACCTACCTTCTTCAAAAGATTTGCCAGGTTTGGGGACCTCACACGCTTCAGCGCTGCCTGTTTGACTGCAGCTGATCCGAAGAACCCATTCAGAGCTCTGTTGAACCTGTGATCACAGATTTTTGCTTGCATGTAGAAGTCCCTTATGCTTTGGTCTCTCTGTTTGGCTACAAGATAGTCCTCATCATCCAACTTGTCCAGTTCTACTTGAATGAGTGCGTTCTCATTTTTCAGGCGTGCAATCATTTTTTCCACCTGTGTGAAGTTGGCACCCCATGTGCTGAAAATCTGAATAAAAGCATTTTGGATCGTTTGTACACGATTGTGCAGGCAAAATGAGGCAAACCCTCTTTAAGATATTTAGATTTTAAGAGGTTGGTGACCTTAGGTCACTCAGCACCCCATTAACATCCAAATGACTCAAAAATGGTTGGAATCGTTTGTGCTTCGTTTGTGCACGTTTGTGCAGGCAAAACTAATGTTTGTGCACAAACCGTTTTTATGTTATTTAACTTTTAATTTTTTGAAAGTAGGTCACTCAGCACCCCATTAACATCCAAATGACTCGAAAATGGTTGGAATCGTTTGTGCATCGTTTGTGCACGTTTGTGCAGGCAAAATTAACATTTGTGCACAAATCGTTTTTATGCTATTTAACTTTAATTTTTTTGAAAGTAGTTCACTCAGCACCCCGTCAACATCTAAATGACTCAAAAATGGTTGGAATCGTTTGTGCTTCATTTGTGCACGTTTGTGCAGGCAAAATTAACGTTTGTGCACAAACCATTTTTAAGATATTTAACTTTTAAGAGGTTGGTGACCTTAGGTCACTCAGCACCCCATTAACATCCAAATGACTCAAAAATGGTTGGAATCGCTTGTGCTTCGTTAGCCTATGTATACAGTACGTACAGAACAGGGCCCACAAATCCTGCTTTTGCACAAGGCCTTTATTCTGTATATTATACAGTATAAATGCCTTGTGTAAATGCTGTTCAGTACATCAGGACAAAGAAGAGGTTAATAAACCTGAGTCTATTGTCATTACTACAGTGTGGGCTGAACATGTATGTATTATTTCATTGCATTTATTTATTGAGTAAGTTATTGTCTTTTTAAGTACATAACATGATCATTATTTCACTCCAGACCTTATGTCTGCATGGGAGAGAGATAGAGTGCGGTTGTGGAAGTGAGTTTAAGACAATGACACAATTTCATTGTTCCTGCTATCACTTGTGCAGTGACTGACATAATGGAAGCCTTTTTTCACAAGCTGTTTTTGCGTGCCTTTTTTGCGTGCCTTTTGCGTGCCCTTTCTTTCATTCTTTTTTTAAGTGCACGTCTTTAGGCACTGCCCTCTTCTGTTCAGATGATCAAACAACAAGTGCACTGTTAGCGCATCACTGGTCCTATAAATACCTGAACGGGAACGCTGAGTGTAGTAGTGTACCAGACTTTCCCCACACTCAAATGACCATAATGACTGCTGGAAGACTTCCCTCTTTGAGTAAATCAAGTGAGACGAGAACAGGTGGTGAGAGGGAGTCCTGTGAGCTGGCAGGCACACAAACCTTCCCAGCACTCTCTAGACTCCCTCCTGGTTCATCCATTCCATGGTTGCTGTGGTAACTGATAGTTGTCTCCATTTGGTGTTCAGAAATGTGAGGAGGAAGAGAAAAGGCCTTTTGTTCTCCTCCACTCTCGAGCGTTTGACTCATCCATTATGAAGATGTCAAGTTATAAAATCTTTTGATTAGCTTGATCCACTGTTACCAAATCACTCCACTCTGTGATCATGTTTCTGGCCTACGTTTTCACTGTCTGATTCATTTGCCTCTTTGTTTTTGGCAGTTTATTAACTGGTGTATATGGATACATACATTGCACCACTACAAAATTATCTTTCTTTGGATGGATGCTCCAGGTTCTAATATTTTTGAATTCTTTGACTTTTTAACAGAGTGATGAGACTGGCCCAGTGTTGTTGGGGGAGAGGGGGAGCGCTATTTGTTTCCCTGCTGATTGTATTTCAGTCTCGGCATTGTTCAAAAATCAATATTGTAGGCAGTGGTGGTATTATTGTATTGCAGAGGGCATGATGTGAAGGTTGAAAGAGAGCGGGAGAGAGAGAGAGAGAGAGAGAGAGAGAGAGAGAGAGAGAGAGAGAGAGAGAGAGAGAGAGAGAGAGAGAGAGAGAGAGAGAGAGAGAGAGAGAGAGAGAGAGAGAGAGAGAGAGGCTATGGTATACAGGAGTGAGGGGGTGGGGGGCTCTATGGAGGAAGCCATTTCCCGGAAGCTTTTAGTGTTTTTTTCCCTTCTAACCACAATGGTGACGTTCCATCAGACTTTCACTAATCTCAGGATCTACGGCCTGTCTTAAGCTGCTACTCACAGTCTCTTGCTCGGTCAAGCAGGGGCGTAGCAGCCAATTGTGGGCCCTATGTACAATCAGCTCCAATGGACCCCCCAGCCATCTACATAAATCGTACTGTGTGTGGGCCCCCTATATACATGGGGCCCTGGTGACTCACTCACACTTGACCTCCCTGAACGACACCCCTGCCTGTGGTCAAGCATGTTCTCTGCATACTGTGTAGCCTACCTCTGGCATTAATCTGCAGATGCACGATTCCATATCGTCCACCACAAAAAAATAAACAAGAGCAATCAGAGATGGCAACCAGGGGCCTATACTACAAAGCTGGTTCAGGACTAAACCAAGTTAACTTAAGAGGTAAATCATAGAAGAGCCTGGAGTCCACATTTTCTTAGGGAACACACAGGACTCCAGGCTCTTCTATTAGATGATTTACCTCTTAACTTAACCTGGTTTACTCCTGAACCAGCTTTGTAGTATAGACCCCTGGTACCCTGGTTAATGCATATCTAAATGCATATCATGACGTGTGTTTGGCGCCACACTCAGGTGACGCAAAACACTGCGGGTGGACATACAAGCATATAGAGGTGACAAAAGTAAAATAATTTTAAAAAAAAAGGGGGGGGGGGGGGTTGTCAAAAAGTTCTAAACTAAAAACTAAATGTAGTGTAATCTGACTTCATGTCCACATACAGAGCATTCAGCATCCCAGCATGTCAGATATTACATAGTAAAAAGATCCAAACTGACAAAAAGATAAAGGTAAGCCCCTTCTCCATTCATTGACATTGCTCAGGTCTACCTCCAAATAATTTCTGCCAGGATTAAGGGGGCGGCGTCACCTCTAGTCTCTCTGTCTCTATGCCATGACTGTGTTTCTCACAGACGTTTGCTCACAGACTGCTGTTGTGACGTTATGCTGGGTGTCGAAAGGGAAAAACATATTTGACTTGCTGCAGTGGAGTGCTTGTGTTACTCATTGCAGTTTGTCCACCGTAGTCTGCAGCCAGTGCAGCCTTCTATGACTGGAAATGGGAACCCGGAGGGGATATCCCCGAAGGAGGCAGAGTTGCAGTCCCAGCATGCACGTGGGGAAATCAATGACCTTGCATTTAGCTTGCCTGCATTACAAACCTCTATGCATGGCGGAGGAAGTGGCAAAGGGAGGGAATGGCAGGGCAAAGGAAATGTTGCTGGGATATGAACACACTGAGACCTTTTTAAAGGTCCAGTGTTTGACTGGACATTCAAGAGGGTCGATCAGTGAAGATCATAACAGGAAAGCAGTGGGAGAGAGAGGCAGGGTCAGGCCCAGAAATTAATGACCCTGGGTAGACTCGAACCCGGGCCTCCCATGGGCATATTTGGTGCAGTGCATTACTACATGGCATGATTTCACCCCTTAGGAATCACTTTGACAGGATGAGGAGCAGGGGAATATGCCAGAAAGGTATAGTGGTGTGGTGATTTGCTCACTCAAAGTGGTAAATCTGACAGACTCATTACTACCCTTTTAAGCAGGGCCTCTATGATAAACTTGTTACCAATATGGTAATGGTCAAGTTGTGACATCTTTGCACAGATGGCCCATTCACTCGTTGAATGACTCAACTACATTATAACAACATTGCTATAACATTACCAACAGCCGTAAGTAACATATTATGACTTGGTCATTATACAATTATGGTGACAGTTTATAGCATAGGTTATAATAGGCTCTGCGTAAAGGGCTTGATTTCACATTTCAGGCTTTGTAATATCAAGGGTGCCATGGTGCAGCATGGTAATGCACGACCAAATGGGCTACTTCTTGCATGACATGGAGACCCAGGTTCGAGTGCAGCCTGTCTGGGTAATTTCCCAACCTCGTCCATCTTTTTGTTCTCACACTGTCCTATCACAATAAAGGCAAAACCCCCAAAAGATCTTCTTAATTAAAAAAGACTGCAATGTAAATTGCAATAATGTTATGGGGTTCAGGTTTTTTTTCTGCGCAAACAGTGTGTTGGATCTGTAGTGATCCCATCTTCACCAAAGAGCTACAGCTTTTCTCACCTAATAAAACAAGGTTGTACAGATCAGACACTGACATATATTGTCAATGGATCAGATGGAACCTATCAACTTCTGTTAACAAAAAAGTCAATAAAAATGCTTGACTCTATGACCCAGGAAGGCATTGGTTATTGGACAAACTTCAACCCATGAGGCCATGTGTCGTGTGCAAAGGTACACTAAAGGTAATAACCCCCAACTATTTGTATTGTCTTGATACAGTATTTCCAAACAAAAGATTGATAAATAAGACTTGTTGAATCTGGTTGTGTCATTAGATCACTGCTCCACAATTGCAAACACGCACACACACTGACTTTCTCCCTCTCCGGCAATGTGTTGTCTGTCCATTTGTTCATGCAGGTTTCCATAGCTGCAGGCAATTTTCCACAACAACTGACCAGTGAGGGTCACAGTCTTTTGCACTTAACACAAATGCTAGTGACTATTTTTAGACTGGACAAAAACAGTCAGGCTTTAGCCTCTGTCAGTGTGATTATATCCAGAATGGCAGATAGGATGCCTTTACCAGAGAGAATAGGCTACAGGAAGACTCTTACTATCTGTGTTGTTACAGTGAACATGCGCACATTTGTCCACATGACCACTGTGTAATGAACAACCTGCTGTGGTTGGGTCGGTCAAACCTTCAGTTCTTTTGTAGACTACTGTGATGGTGGTAACTGAATGAATACCAGAAATAGCCTACTCTCCAAAACGGCTGTTTCTTTCTTAATTCATTTGGTGTGTGTCGCTACCTGCCTGCGTGTCAGCCAGTGTTTCTGAAGCATTCACGCACATCTGTGTTGATAATGGCTCTCCCCCCGCCCCCACGCGCTCTGCACTGTGCTATGATGGAGGATGGATGGGGGGCTGCGTAATGATGGTGATGATGTAATCAAACCTCTCTCTCTCTCTCTCTCTCTCTCTCTCTCTCTCATACAGAATCTGCGAACAGCTAACAGCACAGAGAGCGCAAGCCACCGGGCTTGAGTGATGTCATCTCATCCCCGTTTCTGAGGCTTGTCGTTGGGGAGGACCAACAGCAAGTGGACAAACCCCCTCGGACGTTAGCAGGTGGTTGTGGCGGGCCAGACAGGCGAATCCAATCGTGGGGCTCAGCAGTGTGTTTCACGATCTCAAACCAGGATCTTGCTACATCCCGTTGAACACCCTGCCACAACTGTAGCGAATGGCTGCAGCGAACTCAACTGCAACATGTCACAGCCATGGATCCTATGACCACTCGACCACCGACTTTCCGACGCCTGTCCTTTGCCAAGAAGAGATTCAACACTAACGGAAGCCCTCCGGACCAAATCGTCCCATGATATTATTTTCTGAAAGACACCCCCTTCCATTCCTTATCAACCTCCAACCGCTGGCCAGTGGAAGTCGATGCTGAGAGAGGAGAAACAAGCATCCGCGTTGAGAAACGGTGCACTTCAGTCAAGACATCGGGCAGCGGTCTCATTTCTCCCCGATCATTTTCCAATCGCTCTGCCAGTTGAAAGGCACCTTACCCAAGTCCTTCAGGGTCGGAATAACACCCATGAAATCGACCATGGCCTCTTATGGAATTCATAACGGAACAGGTGAACTCTATCAACCCCCAAGTGTCTAACAGTGCCTAAATTATTCACAATCAACGCAGAATTTGTTTGTACAGCTTAGTGATTTGTTCCCTTTAACTCTAGCTGAGCTGCTGGTCGTGATTTTTAAATTCAAAGTGCTCAAGCCATCATTGCCAGATAGAAGGCCTTACATGTGCCTAGTTTTGTTGTCCAGGCTAGGAAACCAATGCCAACTGCTGTCCTGTGGACGCTTCTCTTAATCCCGGTTTGCCTTTCCCCATTTTTCTACCTCTTCCCGTATTGTGTCCCTTTAATGAAAACACAGAATATGTTGAATATTGCGGCAAGACCTCTGCACCTCTGACTAAAGGCACGAACCTGTTTCTGGGCACACGTTTTCAAAGTGACAGCTGCAGCGGAAGGGTATTTCAAAGACTGCCCGATGTTTTCTACGTCTGCCCATTCGTTGCCTTGATAAAACGGAATACCGTTAACGCGCGCGCTTTTGGATGCGTGCAAGGTGCTGCTGCTAACCCAAGTGTTACCCCGGGAGCAATAAATTACACCGCCGAAGAGGGATCAGGTCGCTTCGCCTTTTCACTCAGGAGCAAAATAATGGCCAATGAACCGGTCATCCTTAACGTATACGACATGGTAAGGAGCTCTCCATGGTGTTTATAACTTTACGCATTATGTTTTCGTGGTTTAGTCTCACACTTCACCTCATTTAGTCTCACACTTCACCTCATTTCATTCAATTCAAACG
>NC_085875.1:38703739-38706239 GCF_034702125.1 Engraulis encrasicolus
ATGGCATCAAAAGTGAGTAATCAACCAGTACTCTCCCCCATCCTCCTCCATGACTGAGGTACCCTGAGCATGGTACCGTCCCACCGCACTGCTCCCCATGGGGCGCCACTGAGGGCTGCCCCCTTGCACGGGTGAGGCATAAATGCAATTTCGTTGTGTGCAGTGTGCAGTGTTCACTTGTGTGCTGTGGAGTGCTGTGTCACAATGACAATGGGAGTTGGAGTTTCCCAATGGGCTTTCGCTTTTTTTGTTTTTAAAATTCAAATGAACTTAATTGGTCAAATTTGTGCATTCTCTAAACAATAACCTTTTTTGCCTGACATTACTGTGTAGCCTACTTACAGTAAGATTGCACTTGTATGCACTGCTTCATGAAGCATGGACTGTAGAGTAGAGAGGAAGAGAGTCTTAGATTCTTGAAGTGTGTTGACAAGCTGAAATACAGACATGCTGGCTGGGAGGGAGAGATGCAACAAAGCATATCTTCATGTGTGTGTGTGTGTGTGTGTGTGTGTGTGTGTGTGTGTGTGTGTGTGAGAGAGGGTGTGTGTGTGTGATGTGTGTGTGGGTGAAACAAATAGTGTCCAGCATATTTGAATGCTGCTGTAGAAATATTAGTTGATCGTGCATTTGTTGTTTCTGCTTGATTTACTTATTGTTCTCTTTGCGCACTCACAGACCATACTGTTTGGAGTTGAGCACATCCAGCTATCTACTCAGATTTGCTTTGATGGCAAGCCAACTGAGCTGTAACTAGCAGTTTTTGTTACGACTTTTTTTTTGCATTTATTACATTACACTTAGCTGACCTTTCTCCAAAGCGGTTTACAGGGTAATGGTTCCAGTCCCTGGAGCAATATGGGTTTAGGTGCCTTGCTCAAGGGCATTTTAGCCATGGAAGGAGGTGTAGGGCAGGGCTATTCAAATGGCGGCCCTGGGGCCAGATGCAACCCAGAGGTTCTGGCCCCCCACAAGCCCCTTGAAATACAGAAACATTTTTCGGAATTTAGAAATAAAAGTATGAGTTCCGTATCAAGCTGAAATGGAACACGGGACGTTAAATGCAGGAGATTACATCTAAGAAATGCAAAACTTTATGGGGGAGGACCCTCAGACCCCCCACTTCAATGAAGTCTCCCATATTTTTTTCATTGACAGTCGGCAACCATAATACATACGTATACTTTGGCCCCTGTACTGAGATGAATTTGAAAAAACTGGCCCGCATTGACATCTAATTGAATACCCCTGGTGTAGGGAGAGATAAGGGTGGGATTTGAACCTACATCCCTCTGATCTGAATTCCAACTCCCTAGCCCCTGGCCAGACTTGAACTTGGATCTCCGTGGCCAGGTATGCCATGCAAGCCCATTTTATGATATGGTGCATCACCCTGATGCGCCACTTCACCCCACAATTATACCACCATTTCTGCCACCATCCATCCATACCCTTAATTGTTGGTTCACATTCAAGCTATGTTAGTCAAAAGAGGGTAGTAAGCAACTGTGTAAACCCCTTAGCGCAGAGCCTATGTTATAACCTTACATGGCGCTATCCCGACATGCCGCTATTCCGACATTGATGTCTATTGTCGGAATACCAGCACGTTAACCCTAACCCCAACCCTACTCCTAACCCTAACCCCACGGCATGCCAGATGTCGGAATAGCGTTATGTCGGAATGGCGGTTGTGAATAGCGGTATGTAGGAATAGTGGTATGTCGGAATAGCGGTTGCCCCCCGTTATAACCTTACTGTCACCAAAAATGCAATGGCTTTGTCTTACAGTTTTTGCCTCCTGCTTAAACACTATAGGCCAATGCTTAAACCTAAGTAGCATATTGTTGAGTTGTTGGTACTATAACTTAAACACATGTTGATTTAGCTTAAACAAAAGTCAAGCATTACATTTTCATACCAGTTTCGCAAAGCACTTGCTCCTTTACGCAACACACAGACACCAGGTGACTGCACACCATTTCATACACAAGACACATTGTTCAAAAGTAAAATCTCGGTGTCATTGTGAAAACACATCTGTGCAAAATACACTGGGTGTATGACAAGACTTAGAAATAGATCATAAAACACATGCTTTCAAAATTCAACACTATTCTGCCAGTTACAATGTCGCATTCTTATATTGCATTGCCTTTATTTCATTTTTGTATTTATTTTTTTTACTTTGATTGTTTGTGTCCTAGATTCACACATTCCTACACTCCAACAAAACAACTAATGGCACAACGGTACTAAAGAGTAGAAATATGGAGTATAGCATTGACTGACTCACGTACTGTAAAACCTAGCCTGATACATGCCGCCAAGAGCAGCCTTTTGTCTTCATCATGCCATTAGGTAATGTGAACATGATAGCTTGTAGAAATAGTGTCATTTTCAGAACACAACTAAGAAAGCACCTGAGCAAACTGACTGAACATTATATGATTTTGATGCCATCATGTAGATGTCAGCTGCATATTGTGTCTGTGGAAAT
>NC_085875.1:38711239-38753739 GCF_034702125.1 Engraulis encrasicolus
GGGTTATTGATACAATCACAAGATAAGGACCATGCATGCCTTGATTGTAATGATTGTAATCAGGTTGATTGTATAATTGTAATCAGGCATGTGTTAGTGGCTGGCTAACATGTGGACCCCCTCCTTAAGTGTTACCAAAATCTAACCGGTATGTCCCTCACATGGCCTTCTCGTCTGATGTTTCCCATTTTTTTCTGTTTTGTCTTTTTTTCTATTCATCTGTGGGCATAATTTCTCCATTTGCCATAGCAACGCATTGGGATATCATGGAGCGTTTTTGTAGGTGGCTTGTCCGGATTCTGATACATAACTGGTTTCCATAGTGATCTGATGAGCTCTTCTCTTGTTTGCTGGTTTGAGGAGGTGGTGATAAGTTCACCACAAGTGCACACGTGCAGAGCATTCTGTTTCCAGTTAGGTAGAATGGAAGGTGTCAAACACAAGACACCTCCCCCACCCACCACCTTCCCGCATGATGTTTCCATAGTAACTTCTCATGGCACCTTGTAACAGAACAGAAGGACGGATTCATTTGCAGTTACTTTTCTCTGACATCTGGGGGGAAGGATGGAGGTGTGTGTGTGTGTGTGTGTGTGTGTGCGCGCGTGTTGTACTCTTGTGTATAGGGGATGTAATGTAATGTGTGTGTGTGTGCGGGGGCGGAGCTATAGGAGGGACAAGCCGGGCATTTGCCCTGGGGCCCAGGGCCTTCCTGTATTGGTGTTGGGAACCTTATTGTGACCACGGCAGGCTGTATGGAGAGACCCTATTGGTGGTTTGCCCTGGGGCCCAGTGTGCAATTGTGTGTGTGTGTGTGTGTGTGTGTGTGTGTGTGTGTGTGTGTGTGTGTGTGTGTGTGTGTGTGTGTGTGTGTGTGTGTGTGTGTGTGTGTGTGTGTGTGTGTGTGTGTGTGAACACAAAGAGCCAGGGACAGTGTGTTTGGACTCTGATCTGATACTGCACCTATATACACACGCTAATACAGATTACATCCCCTATACACAAGAGTACAAGACGCACACACACACACACACACACACACACACACACACACACACACACACGCACATGCACACACACACGTGCACACTTAAAAAGATACATTGACTCTGAGATAAGGTTGTCAGAACCCAAACCCTCTGTAATCGGATCCAAAGAATGTTGACTTACCTGTTACTTATACGAAGCAGAATCCTTTCAGCTGCACTGCAGTATAGGCCTACACTAACTTCAATTCTACTACTAGGAGTGCACCTCGACAATAAACTGGACTGGTCCACAAACTCAGATGCACTCTACAGGAAAGGCCAAAGCAGGCTCTATTTCCTCAGAAGGCTGAGGTCCTTCAATGTCTGCAGCCGACTTCTGCTTATGTTCTACCAGTCTGTCATGGCCAGCGTGCTCTTCTTTGCTGCGACGTGCTGGGGAGGAAGCATCAGGAAGAGAGATGCTGGACGCCTTGACAGACTGGTGAGGAAGGCGGGATCAGTGGTGGGCATGGAACTGGAGACACTCACCTCAATAACCGAGAGCAGAACACTGAGCAGACTAGACTCTATTATGGACAATCAGCATCACCCCCTTAACGCCACCTTCACTAACCAACTGAGTCTGTTCAGCCACAGACTCCGTGCTTTCACCTGCAGGACTGACAGACTAAGGAAGTCCTTTGTCCCATGGGCAATTCAGCTGTTTAACAACACACAGAAGGACACTAAGAAGAACATCATCATAGGGGACTGGACTGCCTGAGATGCCAGAGCTGGCCCAGCCCGGGAAATCTCTTGGTGTGTGTGTGTGTGTGTGTGTGTGTGTGTGTGTGTGTGTGTGTGTGTGTGTGTGTGTGTGTGTGTGTGTGTGTGTGTGTGTGTGTGTGTGTGTGTGTGTGTGTGTGTGCGTGTGCTGTCCAATAACTGCACTAAGGAACTTTTGACCCTTGACCACTGGACATACTTGTTTTTCCTGCTTACCACAAGCAAAGACTGTGATCTTTCATAGTTTCTTTTTACCCACCCTTATCAGCTCTGCTCTGAGCAATAAAGGGCGTAGAGTAGAAGTCACGTGCAAGAAACACCTGCAATTTACTATATCAGAGTACTATAGCAAAATGGTTGATACAGCACCTATACATTTTAACACAAAATGACATGTTTGCACACTTGGAAATTGACTTTTTTTTACTCAAAATGATATAATTTTCCTTATTATTTATCCAGTCATTTTTTTTACTTCTTCGATAAATAATATGAAAAAGAGGATGGAATTTCAAATATGCAGAAGCAGTAGGTAAATGGTATGTATTGTAGGGCTACCTTGTGTTTTATGTCTTTATGTATTGATATCTTATTTTCTTTGATTCAGTGCCTGTCCTCAGCGTCTAACCTTTACCACCTGAGCGTGTTCTGTTTGTGCTGTGGCATATGGTGTTTTCCCTCTGTTGACACCCCCACACATATGCTCCATGTTGAAATTAGCATTTCTCCCTTTCTGAAGATGTTTGTATTCTCCGCACCAATGTGAAGGAATATTGCAACTGTGAAAAATGCAATTAAACTAAGATGCTTTTGTCTAGGTGTTGCTGGTATAATATTGGTGATGCGTTTATGTTCTTACATGTATAATGAGGATTTGAGTCCATTTCTGAGCTCAGTTTTAGCAAACGATGTACTGCCTTTTGGCTTTGCCAGGCAGTGTTTGTCTCAACAAGAGTTATTTGTTTGCCGGACCACAGTTAAAAAAAAAAAAAAACTATAACAAAATTTATGTTTTTTAATTGTAGGACATACTATCATACAATCCCATGCAATTTCATGTCTTGTGGACCAACTGTTTCTGCATTGTGTATGCATAGGGCTGATGTCTGGCTCGGCCAGAGACAAGAGGAGAGGACAGAGGAGGAGCCATGTGTGTTTTTTTCCCTCTTGTCTTGGCTGGCCAGGCCTGGCGCTTATGCTTACACTGCAAAACCAAGCTGGTCTGCTGTCATATTGATTTTTTTCTCTGTCTTTCGCTTTTCTTTTTTTCCCTCCATCTCTACCTACAAGTCCTCCAGCCAGACGGTTACATGCGTGCATGCAAGCACGCACACGCACACACACACACACACACACACACACACACACACACACACACACACACACACACACACACACACACACACACACACACACACACACACACACACACACACATACCGCTTAGTACAAAACCAGACATCCTCACTTCCCGAATGATGTCAGAACATATTGCCATTATCTCAGAGAGAGAGAGAGAAGAAAGAGACAGAGAGAGAGAGAGAGGCAGAAAGAAAGGAAGAAAGGAAGAGGAAGAAGAAAGATAGAAGGACCTGCTCTTAGAGAAAGGGCAGAGGAAGAAAGATGAGATACTCTGAAAATCTTCAATCAGCTCAGTATGAAAGAATACTGGGACTAGGGTGTCTCTTCTTCCCTTTCATTACTGCTCTTAACTCTCTCTCCCGTCTCTCTCTCTCTCTCTCTCTCTCTCTCTCTCTCTCTCTCTCTCTCTCTCTCTCTCTCTCTCTCTCTCTCTCTCCCCCCCCCTCCCTCTCTCTTCTGTAATTAATCACAGCTGATGCTTTCTGATTAAATCAGCCGTGTGCTCCCACTGAGATGAGCCACTCTCAGCAAATCAAAATCTCCCAGGGTGCACCTGTCAGTGCCACCGTAGACCCCACCCCACGCTCACCCCTACTGGCTCCACCAGAGGGTTCTCCTTCTGTCCCAGTTGGAGAGTCCTGGCCCAGTCCCATAGACGCCCATAGAAGCCTTTCATCTCTCAAGATAAGGTTATGTTGCCTGGCTCTCACCACCAGACCCTATTCCACTCACACAAAGGTCTGGAGGATCTTCACATTCGCCCTGCTTCCAAACCAAATGCAATAGAACCAATCAGGGGTTTTCAGAGATGTGAAGTTTTTTAAGTTTAAATGTAATAGAGAAGGGGAAAGTAACGAAACACCACAGTTGTTTCAGGCAACAATGGCTGTTCGCATGGACTCACTCATCGACATTGATTCTTTCTGTAATTTCAACTGTATTTTCGAATCAAAGTAGTTAAAGTAGCACCTCATTTACTGTCAGGCAAGTGGTTTCCCCTATCATGTGTTTTTTTTGTTTTTTTTTTAAACACACCTCCACAGACCTATGTCTTTGGCATAGCTCCAGATGAATGTTCGTGGAGCAAGGCGGAATTCATTCATCTGGAGATAGTCAGGCTAAAGGTTATGAGGGTAGCAGACATCAGGTGGTGCAACCATGGCTGAAGCCACTATTGTATGGATTAAATTATTATTATTGATGGATAATAAAAAGAACACATTTGTTGTAATTTAAATTCATTTGTAATGGAAACATTCTGTACAGTTACATTACTTCACACAATAGTGACATTAGCTGTGGTTGTGCCACCCTGACGTCTGCGTCTAAATATGTCAATGACAATAAACTAAGAATGGACCTGAGTATCACCATTTGGTTCTTAGCGGCAGACCCAACAGTTGGCTGTAAAAAAAAAGTCCTTGAAAATGAATTATTCAATGACGTGTGGTCTCTGTTATCTCTTCCCGTGGCCAGCAGCAGGGTAGCGAGTGTGTAAGAGCTCCTTGGCATTTTGTGGAGATAGGCTGTAATATCTCCTCAGCCCGAACATGATCGCCTGAAGGAACACCACACACACCTCCTTGGCCAGTGAGCTTGGCTCTCCTTCTCTCTCCTCCCCGATAACAAGGGAGAGCAGCCAGGGAGGCCAGCAGGGAGGGGAAACGGGGTCAGTTGTCCTGGGCCCAGGAAGAGGTGGCGCCCAAAATTGAGTCTCCACTGCATTTATGTCTTGAGTTGGGGGGGCTTTCAGATGACTTTGCCCCAGGCCCAGCCAAATCTGTCAGTGGCCCTGCTACCAGCCTTTTGGGTGACCCACAAACACAATGACTTATTGCTTCTCTTCTTGCTTCTACCAAAGAGAAGAGCGATGGAAAATAATAGTTTTCCTTCCCCCCGTTCCCTGTGTGTAAACTGACACTGGCCCCCTGTATGTTATTAATGGCAAGCGGGGCCTGGAGTCTGGTTGATGCATGGATCCTACAGCATTGGTCTCGGAGGCAGGTCCAAAGACAGCTTTGGCAAGGATATAGTCATCTGAAAGAGCCCTCCATCCTATACACATACAGACCAGGTTACGAAAATGCATTTTTTGCCCCTCTCTCTCTCTGGGCCTGGCACAACTGACCCCTTTGCCCTTTACCACCTTTCACCTTCCCTGCTCAGAGGTAGAATTGTTTAAATGAATGTGAGCTTCTGCCAGAAACTCCTCTCAAATGGCTACATGTCTTTTTCCTTTCAATGCATTTCTTTATTTTATTGGCTAGGATAGTGGAGAGCAAACACGACATGAATAGGAGAGAGAGATGGGCCAGGGCTGGGAAATGACCCACTACTATACTTTTTTGGAAGGAGAGCTATACTATTAAATTTTTAGACAGGCCTTCTGTGCACCCCAACTTTGACGGGGTGTCACGGAAATTCCCATTGGATTTGGCCGTGGATAAATTGTGAGGTGTGTCCAGACACCTGTAAGAACACATGGTAAAAAAATCTATTGGTAAGAAATTAGTTCACAGATTTCCCAAAATATCCATATCTTTCCCTAACTATATAGGTTTGTCAGAGTTGCAGTAGACTTTGCTCTATGATGTGGTTGTATGTACAGTATTATTTCCTTTATAGTATTAGGCTCTCAGCATAGACAAATACAAATGCACACACTTGCCTACAGTGACACATAACATCTTCCTTATCTTGTGCTCTGTGTGTATATGATGCTTGCTTGGGTTGAATGTATTTTTAGGCTGATGGCAAGTTGATGACTTCACTCCCATTATCATCCATCTCTCTCACACACACACACACACACACACACACACACACACACACACACACACACACACACACACACACACACACACACACACACACACACACACACACACACACACACACACACACACACACACACACACACACTCACTCATCCTGACAGCGTCAATATCCTGTGTGTGATATAAAGTCTTCTCCTTTTATCACTTGTCTCTGATCTGCTGACCAGCAAAAGTGCTATTGCATTACACACACGCTCTCTCTCTCTTTCACACACACACACACACACACACACACACACACACACACACACACACACACACACACACACACACACACACACACACACACACACACACACACACACACACACACACGCGTGCGTGCACACACACACACACCAAGATACAATCAACACATGGAAGTACACACATGTGCACATACATGTACACACACACACACACAAACACACATACACGTTGTGTATACACATTAGCTTAACCAGCCAATCTCAGTTGTTACAAAGATATATTAGTGTCGAGTGTACCATCAGCCAATAGCCTGATCTGGAAAATTTAATGTGTTGTGTGTAGAGAGGTGTGTGTGTGTGTGTGTGTGAGTGTGCGTGTGTGCATGTGCATGTGCGCGCACGTGCATTTGTGTGCACGAGCGTGTGTGTATGTGTGTGTGTACGTAGAGTGTGTGCACATGCTTCTGTCTGAAAATGATATGTTGATATTATTATTTTATTATATTATATATTATTATTATTACTATGTTCATATTATGTGCATACACTTTTGTGCAGCGCATACACTTTTGTACAGTATATCCATGCATTACTTTATGCCATAGCAGGCCTCTCCAAGGATTATCTAATGTGAAGACAGTTACAGTGCAGTGCAGTGGCATGTGGCAAGGCAGAGTGTCTGCAAGTTGTAAACTTCTGAATGCTTCCCATTCACAGAGCGTGCAGTGGCCATTGGGCCCCATAAAAACTTAAGAGCCCCCCTCTACTGTCAGTGTTTCGGTTGGATCTGGGCCAGCGTACAGTCTGGGATAGGTCCAAATCTTGATTTAAGGGGGTTCTTGCCGAATACAGAATCCTCTGTTTAAAGTTTAAAGTGGATCTGTGCAAGATTTTGGAGGTGAATTAATCATCTTGATTGCGACCTGAGAGATGTTTTAAGGTAGCCTCGCGACGCCATCCTCTGTACTCCACCCAAAGATTTTGGCTCCGCACATGATTGACGAAGTCAACAGACGGCTATTCGCCCAGGCTAGTTTTAAGGTACCCGTTATTGCAGAATGCTCTCTTGGCTGCCCGAAGTCTCAGCTATGGAACATTTGGCAGTGATTATTTCATCCTGGCCCACCTGGCATGATGCTGCTTTAAGTTTGTGGCAAATCTTCACAGATGCATCTGTAAGGCTGATGATTTAACCTTTAAGAGTGTACCGTCACACCGGTGTGACGGGAATGTTCGGGCAGTGAAAGTTCTATAGAATTCTGGGCGTCATTCAATACAATATGGAATTGTAGAATCTTGCATTGTTATAGAACACATTCTTTTTATAGAATGTTCAAAAACCCACCCTCTTAAAGGCTAATAGCATGCCACCATTGTATCACGCTGCAGTCATGGGTAATATTATGCAGTGGGGAGTCATGGGTAAGCAATGGGCAGTCATGGGTAAGCCGTTAGGCCGGGGGTCAGGCTTATAACCCAAAGGTTGCCGGTTCGACTTCCGACCAGGTGGGTGGGGGGAGTAATTAACCAGTGCTCTCCCCTCAAAGCCAAATCCTTGACCCATTTCCCGCCTATATAATGTATCTATTACTGTATACATGTTTTTTTTGTTTAGAAACACAGTGTTATGAGGAGGGGCAAGACACTGGCAGCCAACCACGTGAGCTAATTTTATGACAGACAGCGGTTTCCAACAAACAGATGTTGAGTTGTGTGCAGCCAGGGTCGCGCAGACAGGGGAAAACAAAAAATGAGAACCCATGTATGTAACAGGGGCCAAACAGAAGAAAACACAACAATTTATTTGCAGGTGAAGCAATATAGGCCTACTTCTGGATACACTTGAGTTCTGCTAATTGTGATAACATCTGCTCTTGAAAATGGTATCTGTCTTAACTTGTCTGTTTCTTGTCTATTATTTTCTGCCAGTGATTTGTTAAGTGCCATACAGTTTTTGTGCTCAATAGTCAGTTCTCTCTTTACAAACGCCATCAATCTGTGATTCTTGGCAATGTTTATGTTCTCTCTCTCTCTCTCTCTCTCTCTCTCTCTCTCTCTCTCTCTCTCTCTCTCTCTCTCTCTCTCTCTCTCTCTCTCACACACACACACACACACACACACACACACACACACACACACACACACACACACACACACACTCCTTGCTCCGTCTATTTCTCTCTATGCCTTCCCTTTCCTTTATCTCTCTGTCTTTTACAACCTGTTCCCCTGTTCTTCATGCTGTGTCTCCTCTCCTCCACAGTACTGGATCAATGAGTACACTTCCACTCTGGGGATCGGGGTGTTCCACTCAGGGATTGAGATCTATGGTAGAGGTAAGTGGTCTTCTCACACTCCTGGAGTGCTTTCCAATATGCAGACTACTTTCCTCGGCCTGTGCTTGTGGCTTCACGTTTTGCTGGCGCTCCACCTCCGCTGAGAAAACAATTAAGTTTCCCCGCTGTCAGCCTATAGCCAACAACTTTTGGGGGACTATTCGTCATTCATTATACCAATCGGAGAAATGAGAAAATTACATTAGAGTTGCGCTTTTGCAACATTTGCTGTATTCACTTCTGTCGTTAGGGACGTCATTGTGAGGCCACAAGCAGGCAAGGGAGCAAGGGAGTCCGCATAGTTAGAAAGCAGCCCTGCTGTCCAGCCAACCACTCTTCCAGTCTGTTTGATTGTAATTCAAGATACTAGATGTAGCCGCACAACAAAGGTTGGTGATTTGTTGTTGCAGTGCTATTCATAACCGAGAGATCAGAGAGGAGTGCAGGATCTTGGAGAATTGTAAAGTTCATTTGGCATCAGGGCTGCTGCTAAACATTTTGGACCCTATGAAAGAATATAATATTGGCCTCTCTGGTTTTGTGTCCTCCTGGAAGTGTCTTATATTTCCTGGTCTTAAAGGTGTAATGTGTTTTGTTTCCAGAGTTTACTTAAGAGAATGGTGTTGCCCATTCACAAATTTAATCTTTTCCAGGAATATTTTAGCCCCACCCGCCAGCGGCCAAAATTATTTTTGCCTGCGAGTGGTTCTAGCCGCAGACAATACCCCAGGCCCTGAAACTAGCTGGCCAATCACAAGAAAGCAGATTTGTTTGATTTGTTTTGAATCTTTGGATGCAAATGAACTTCTGTTTAGGCAGGAAGGGTGTCGCGCCAATAACTCCAGGTCTGGCGGGTGCGTTGGTTCTGGGTATTGTAGGACACTGGATGAAGAAGAGAACTCGCACATCAAAAGTTGCAGATGGAAAGATCCAAAAATGCATCAATCCATCAACTTAAACCAAAATAAAATAAAGTGCTACCAAGCATTACAAATGTTTCAGTCCTCAGACCTTCATCAGTGCAAAATAAACTACTAAAATTATTCACTGGACAGCAACAGTAATGCAACACAAAGCAGTTGTAAAATAAAGTTTCCAAAATCATTTCATATGTCTCCTCAACTGTCAACAGGCAGAAAGTCATTACATACTGGCTGTGGGTCATCTGCCTATTCAAATGCGTGACAATTCTGCCTCAGTCTATGGAGCGACTGAAGACAAAACACTAGGCCTATTTAGAATATTTAGTAGGGGAACTAGTTGTTTTTCATTCAATTAGTGTTGGCTGTTTTTTTAACCTTGGTCGTTGTCAATTTTGACATTGTTTTTGCTACTGATACCACCTGCGGTCCTTACATGACAGGGCTTTGGATCGATTTTTGCATATGATTTCCCTGGTAATGTCCTCCTGGTTGACAGGCCTGCGGTGCATTTCTCGAAAGTGTAGTTGTTAGTCAGTAAGCAACGTTGGTACTTTGCCAATGAAATTGCATTGCAAACAACAAAGTAGCTAATGTAGTTAGCAACTGCGATTTCGAGAAATGCACCGTA
Organism: Engraulis encrasicolus; assembly: GCF_034702125.1. NCBI lineage: Eukaryota > Metazoa > Chordata > Actinopteri > Clupeiformes > Engraulidae > Engraulis > Engraulis encrasicolus. The sequence goes on from NC_085875.1 coordinate 38,721,268, forward strand.
CTGGTAATCTAGCACAGGACATGTCCTCAATTTAAAGGGGGGCCACGCACCAATTTAGATGTGGTCCCACATCGGCCCTGGTGAATAGTAAGGAGAGCCTGTGAAGTAAAGGATGAAAGTGAAACACTACATTGGTGCCTGCCAATGCCCAACTAGCGTTTTTGGATGATGATCTAACCAGCAAATAGTATTCTGATCACGTGGTCTTCCATCATAGCAGTGGGATTTGAGGCTAGCAGTCACAGCAACTAGAAATTGTCGCAATAGAGATAGTGCAGGCTTCCTAGACAATCAAAAAAGGTGTGTGTGTGCATATATGCGTATGTCTGTCTGTCTGTGCGCGCACGTGTGTGTATGTGTTTGTGTGTGTTTGTGTTTGTGTTTGTGTTTGTGTTTGTGTTTGTGTTTGTGTGTGTGTGTGTGTGTGTGTGTGTGTGTGTTGGGGCCTGAGCAGACTCTGAGCAGTCAGAGCCATCCATCAGGTGAATAAAAGGAGCGTGCAGAACCAGAGGGGCTTTGGGCCCAGTCCAAGTTTGTTCCCCACACTCGCCAGTGCAGTGCTAGCTTTTTAGCTCTTGACGTCAGCACAAATGTTTTAACACAGCTCGCTCGGTCCTATTGGGGTTGGTTGACGGCTGGCCTGAATCCAGAAGATTGATGGCACCGTCCGCCTTTTGTGCAAGTTGGTCTGAATGAATCTAGGGATACTCTAGGCATGTACCTTTCTTTCTTTTCATGCTCCTCAGCAATGCTTCTCATTTGTCATAGTCAGTGTTATATGCTGATGCATATTCATACTGTCTTAAGAGGACTTTTAAAGGATACGAGTCCTTATGATCAAAACTTATAAACTGAAATGATCAGACAACTACACAACTCCTGTGGATGTGTGTGCATGTGTGTGTGTGTGTGTGTGTGTGTGTGTGTGTGTGTGTGTGTGTGTGTGTGTGTGTGTGTGTGTGTGTGTGTGTGTGTGTGTGTGTGTGTGTGTATGGACGTGTGTGTGTGTGTGTGTGTGTGTGTGTGTGTGTGTGTGTGTGTGTGTGTGTGTGTGTGTTGTGTGTGTGCGTGTGTGCATGACAAACAGACAGACAGAGCACATGTATGTGTGGGTGCGTGTGTCTGCATCTCTACACATAGTTCCTCAGCAAAGACACTGAGCTGCAGCATTCTCTGGGAGATTGACAACGATAAAATGTCCCTCCATGCGCACGCGCGAGCAATAGCGGATGGAGGCCTGATGCTGGCACGCAACAAACATTAACATTCTCACCCGTCGTAACTGCCGACGATAACGTAGAAAAAGGAGTGATAATATGGTATTGAAAGTACTGTTCGTGATGTGTGTTTCTATGACATTCATTAATACTATAAAAATATCAGTCTGCCTGGCTGGTACACGTCAAGGCATGACGCAGACTTCTGTGTGCTTTCTGCCATCCCTCTCAGGGAGCCTGAAAGAAGAAAAGAGGCAGTCAAGAGACATGAAATACATTTATGACGCACACTGAACTTCCAGCTTACTCACTAATCAAATATCTCTGTTTTTAAAATGAATTGAGAAGTGCCTGACAGAGAACAACGTGGGTGTGACTTTATTCTACTTATACTACTGGGACATTGTGAGGAATCCTCACCCCTATCACACTCTGTACACTGCCTGTTTTATGATAATTTAACCCATTGTCTCCATGTACCTTACCAGAATCTACCTTGATTACCATGTACAGTCTCATTTTAGTTTTTTTCTGTTGTGGCCATGTAGTTTTTCCATGTCTGTACAGTATATATTGAGTTAACAGGTAAATATATCAGATTGTTAGTTGCTAATGGCTGTGTATTCTGTGTTTTAATTGGCTAGAATTTGCGTATGGCGGACATCCGTATCCATTCAGCGGCATCTTCGAAATCAACCCAGGAAATGCCACTGAACTTGGGGAAACGTTCAAATTCAAGTAAGTGTGACAGCAAAACACACACAGGCGAGCACACACACTCACATGGGTGGTTGATGTTTAAAGGTGTAACGCCAAAAAAAAATGTTTTTCCAATTCCTGAAAAAAATGATGGAAAAAAATTGAAAAAAAAGAAAAAAAGAAAGCACTCAGTGGTCCGTGGAATTTCGCCTTATTTTTGCCATTTTTGGGAAAATGTGTCCTGCATCAACACATTGCATAGGCATGTCACACCGCAGGAAAATGAAGTCACACCACAGGAAATTCACTGCATTATGGCCAATTTAAGCCTGCATCAACACATTGCATAGGCATGTCACACCGCAGGGAAATGAAGTCACACCACAGGAAATTCACTAGCCTGGGAACTCCCATACTGCCTTTAGTTCTACACAATCGTTTCGATCTGAAAGACAGTATGGCGAGGATGACTCATAACGTACAAGATCATGGTACCTGTGTCATAATGGCCAAGCATTCCGACCTTAACAGTTTCTCTGCCCAATCAGAGAGCAGGGCAGTGTGTCATAATAGCCAAGTATTCCGGCCCCATACGGAATTTACATAGGCAACTCCCCAGACCTAATCTCACTTGTGATTAGGTCTGGTGTTAACCAGGCAAGAAATTCACTGCATTATGGCCATTTTAATCCTTTTGTATATACATAACTGACATCTGAGCTCATGCTGACTTGATAATGATATTGTGTTTAATCTTAATATGTGTTTTCATTTATAAAAAAATCTTTTTTTCCTTCTATAAGAGCAGTCACACCACAGGACACCATGAAATGAACCTGCGTGACAGAAACATTGCAATATGAAGACATATTAAGAGGTTACTAGTCACCTTAAACTTCCACAGCACTCTCCAATAACTGAGGTACTGACTGGTTTGGAGGCAGTCTTTTAAATAACAGTTTTGTAGGTTTTTAACCAATGTTACGAAAAAACAAGGCGTCACTTCAACCACCCACATACAAACACACACACGTGACCAAACAAAAAATCATTAACTTCATACTTGGACACACACACACACACACACACACACACACACACACACACACACACACACACACACACACACACACACACACACACACACACACACACACACACACACACACACACACACTCACACACACACACACACTCACACACTCTAGTTTTTTGTACTCGGTTTCTTACTTCACACACAGACACGTGCACACAAAGATTAGTTTTTGCCTTGACTGGGAACTGAACCTTTAAGCTTGTCAAAAACTGGAAAGGTAAGAACTGAGGATGCAATATTTTAAAGGTCAGCTTTTGTGTGAGCTGTGGAAATAGATATAGCACCCAAGGTTACAGTCTGCGTAAGAAGAGCATTTATCCATAATCAAGAATTCTCTCTCTCTCCGTCATTCTGACATGTACACCCACACAGATACACTATCATGTGAGCACAAGGGCTCTTACAAAACAATCAGTTTACAGCGAATTAAGACTTGAAACCCTAGCTGGAAATAGTCAAAGGGTGGTTGACGTTTAAGGGCGTAACGCAAAAAAAAAAAGTTTTTCAAATTCCTGAAAAAATGATGGATAAAAATTGGAAAAAAATAGAAAAAAATAAAGCACTTAGTGGTATGTGGAATTTCACCTTATTTTTGCCATTTTTGGGAAAATGTGTCCTGCATCAACACATAGCATAGGCATGTCACACCGCAGGAAAATGGAGTCACACCACAGGGAATTCACTGCATTATGGCCAATTTAAGCCTTTTGTATACATGACTGACATCTGAGCTCATGCTAACTTGATAATGATATTGTGTTTAATCTTACTATGTGTTTGCATTAATAAAAAAACCTTTTTTTCCTCCTATAAGAGCAGTCACACCACAGGACACCATAAAATGAACCTAAGCATTGCGTGACAGAAAGATTGCAATATGAAGACATATTAAGAGGTTAAGAGTCACCTTAAACTTCCACAGCACTCTCCAATAACTGAGGTACTGACTGGTTAGGAGCCAGTCTTTAAGACCCTTGTAGTTGGCCTTGCAGCTGCCCATTCACAAACATTGACATACATGTCACCCCACAGGACGCAATTTGTGTTACGAAATTGAACTTGTAGTTAATATTACTGTCTTGAGTTTTTTCCACATTCACATATCTTAATCTAAAGTTAAGATTATGCAATCATGCCAAATGCTTCATACATTATTCAAAATGTTGTTGGTTAATTTATATATATATTATTATATATTGTTTCATTAATGTTACAGTCACACCGCAGGAAATTTGACATATAAACCTTTACATAAATCTTAACAAAAATGTTTCTTCTCATCTAAGACTAATATGAAACATAATGTACCACATCATCTTTCATTGACATTTGTTTTTAGAGGAAAATAACAGTTTTGTAGGTTTTTAACCAATGTTACGAAAAAACAAGGCGTAACGTCTCCCACCCCAAAACAAACTGCATATCTTAAAGGCCTTACAGGCTATCATGTAGCCATGTTAAAATAAAACCTTGCACAGATTGAAGACTGACGTGAACATCTTGAGTTCAGGAAGTGAACATTCTGCAAGGTATTTCACTGAATCAAATGACTGGAATTAGCCACCTCTTAAGACAGATAGTTAATCTACTGAGATACATGCAGAAGGAATATCTGACTGGAGGACCTTCTTTGTCAATCCATCTTGTCCACGTGTTGTGTCATTTCGATCTGAGCGCAGCTACCCATCAAGCTGACCAAACCATTACAAATGCCCTATTCTACAGGGGTGGGGAACCTATGTCTCAAGGGCTGTTTGTTGCCCCTGATATAAATGTAATGTGATGCAGTTTCACTTGAAATATTACATGTTTTGTAAAGAAATCTTAGAAAATACATTTTCAATACAATTAAGTTATATTTTCAGGGGACCTAGCTGGGGTATGTTGTAAAGGTGGCAGGGGGAAGTGCAGGGGGAAATCCTGCTTTGTGTTAATAGTGCTGCCTTTTTTGAAGTACTTTAAAAAATTGAAGTGGCCCTTGAATGAAAATGGTTCTCCACCCCTGCCCCAGTAGCACCCCTAGTAGTTATGTTAGTGTTTGGGCTTGGGCTATGCTAACAGCCTATAGCTCAACTCAACAAAGCAGCTTGACAGAACACCGGCCTTGGTGTTGCAGTGGAGCACATGAAACTATTCACATTTTATCACAAAACTGAAGTGTGTAGCGGAAATGTTTTGGGAAAGAGACAATGATACATTACACTCAAGGTCAGTCCCCCCCACCTCTCTCTCTCTCCTGTACAGGGAATCAATTGCACTGGGCACAACAGACTTCACAGAGGAGGACATCGACAAGATTATGGAGGAGCTGGGCAAGGAGTTCAAGGGCAACGCCTACCACTTGATGCACAAGAACTGCAATCACTTCTCCTCCTCTCTCTCCGAGGTGAGTGTTGGCATTCACAAACAATGTTCTTTTTTAAAATGATTTTAGCATGTCACAGTGAGGGCAACGTACAGGCCTGTCACAACCAGGCAAGCAAGCTTGGCAATTGCCTAGGGCCCCCAACTGAAAGGTAAAGACTGGTTACTTGTACTTAAATGACAGCAACGTTGGCAGTGCAGCAGCACCACACTAAATTCAATGACCGAAAAGTGCAATGATACTACTATCGAAATCTCTCTCAAGGGGGCTCCTCCCCAATGTAATAGTTTTGTAGAGGAATAAAATGGGCACCAAGTCCCGCTGTGCCTTGGGCCCTCAATTATCTTGAAATGGCCCTAGCATGGCAGCAGAGCGTTTCCAAGAAGAGCTGGGCAGAATGGATGTAAGGCCATGGTGTTTGACGAAGGCAGGCAGGGGTTGGAACTGAACACTGAGTGCAATTTTGTGACTGATGAGAACAACCACAGCCATTTCCCTTGGGGCTGTGTGTGTGTGTGTGTGTGTGTGTGTGTGTGTGTGTGTGTGTGTGTGTGTGTGTGTGTGTGTGTGTGTGTGTGTGTGTGTGTGTGGCTCAGACAAACGCCAGGTGTACCCTGTGATTGGAACAGGGATGTTGGACTGATGAGAGGCAGAGGCATCGGATGTTTTGTCGGTGTGACTTTAAACGTTTAGACATCCCATTTCCTGGAATCACTGCCAAGAAACACAGAAATGTGACCAGGTTTTCGCAATGGAACAATGACAATGTGTAGACCTCGATGCCAGAGCGTCATTTCTGATGCCACCACCTGCAGTAGTTTCATTCAACTGTGCCCTAAAGCCTTTGTGCTCCCTAAAACATTTCTTAAACAAATCATACTAGTTATTGTGCAACTAAAGACTCAACCACCTTGAAAGTCGGCCATCTTGAAAGTGCTGACCTCAAAAATATAATCGGATCATGTTCTTATTATAGAGTGTTAGCACACAAGATTTGGCCCAAATCTATCCACCTGTTCAAAAGTTATCATGCAAGGAAAAATCTTTGATGGACAGACGGAGGGATGCTCATACTCACTCACAGACTCTCTCACACACGGGCAGATAACCAAAGAACCATAAGCCTCAGGCCTGGTACCTACCAGCACGCAGAGGCTTAAAAACTGCAGATTTTTATGAATGTGATGCACTGCAGTGCCTTGTTTATGCAATTCAGCACATTATGAAAGTCTGTATTGCCCTCAGTGTTCAAACACAAGCCCATAGCTGTTTCTTCTTAAATGCTCTCTTGCCTGGAGCACTGCCAAAACGGTTTTCAGAGCCGTTATATCAACGTCTGTTACCATGACATCGAGCATGAAATGTGATCAAATGATTTCTGCTGATAACAGCTGACAATGGCTTCAATTCAGACACTGTAATGATAACATGTTGGTGTGTTTGTGTACAGGTTCCTGTGTGTGTGTGTGTGTGTGTGTGTGTGTGTGTGTGTGTGTGTGTGTGTGTGTGTGTGTGTGTGTGTGTGTCTGTGTGCGTGTGCGTGTGTTTGTGTGTGTGTACTCCAACTCTGAATGTAATTTCTGTGAATGTGCATTTTCCGTGTGTGTGTGTGTGCGTGTGTGTGTGTGCAGCTGCTGTGCGGCCGGGAGATCCCGCGCTGGGTGAACCGGCTGGCCTACTTCAGCTCCTGCATCCCCTTCCTCCAGAGCTGCCTGCCCAAGGAGTGGCTGACGCCGGCCGCCCTCCAGAGCCACATCAGCCTGGGCCTCCACAAGGACGAGGCGGCCGACGACAGTGATGAGGATCCCACCGCGGGCACCGGGGCCTCGGGGGGCCCCACCACCACCACCACTGGCTCATCCCACAGCTGCCGTCACACCCGAGTCTGACAGTTGGACGGGGTTGGGAGAGAAAGAAAGACAGAGAGAGAGAGAGCCATAGCTGATAAAGCACTGAAACATTCATGAGACAATGAAAACACACACACACTGAACTGACTGAACAGAACCCCTTGCCCTGCTGCCCCATACCTGGGCCTGGGCCTGGCCTGCAGAGTCCCTTTTTATGAGGCTAGAGGGCCCCCTGCAGGCTCGGATGACCAACTAACCTCACCAGATGATGAAATGAGATGGAGAGAGTGACAAAAAGGGAGGAGAGAGAAAGAGAGAGAGAGAGGTCTCCTCCTCTTTCTGCCCTTTTTGGTCCCCCATTTTTCAGCCCTTTTAGGAAAACTAGCCTTTTGCCAAGCCATTTTTTAAACTGTTCCTATATTTTACCGGGGAAAAAGAAGAACCCTTCTCTTTTTTAAGAAAAGGATGGACAGCAACAAGACTGACCAATGCCAAACGTCTTTTTCTAATTTTGCTTATGTATTTATATACAGTATGGCTCCCTACAACCTTAGAGTAACACTTACTTAGCCTTCTGTCTGTCTGGTGCACATACCAAGAGCCTATAGTTTCCCCTCAGTAGAATAGATGAGATTACCTGAGATGGGACTCAAGTGTACGGAATTACCATTCCTTTGGTTGTAATTGGTCAAAGACATCATCCTTCAGCCATGGGTGTCGGCAACTATACTGCTATGGGCTGAAAGCAGTTGGTTCAGCACCACACTGGTCAATCAGAAGGCCATGAAGTTCAACCCATGTTAAAAGGATCATATTCTGCAGATGTCCTCAAAAGCATTGTATTGTTGTTGTTTTGTTGACGAATAGTTCTGATGTGAATGGGATGTAAAGATAAAACCTTATGAGGACAAACACTATAACACAGTCCAACGGTGCTCTTATGTATACGTACAGTACATGCCTGTTCCTCCCCCACACTATCATACATTGAACTCTCAGAAAGCTATAGCCATAAACCCCTCAGTTGTTGATTCACTGGCCCAACGGGCGAACAGTCACCTGCCTGTATCCAAACGGCCCATTGAAACAATGATTGGCTGTTGATTGACGGGGGAAGGGAAAGGGAAAGGGATTAGCTAGCCTGTAGGAAGAAGAAGGCTGGGGATAGCATGCATAGTAGTGAAACTGTGTGGGGGTTTCATCTGCGGTACAGTATTTCAGGAAAAGTGTTAACAGTGAACCGGCCAAACTTGTGCTCACAAATAATCGCCAATGGCTTTCTTTTGTTTTTGCTACCTGTTGCTTGTGTGCCATCATTTTGGAAAACCACTGTTCGGGGGTGGGGTAGCTGGCAACTTCCTACTACACCAATTTGAGCTGTTGCCAGCAGAATTGTATAAAGTAGAAGTACTCTTAAAGGGACACTGTGTGATATTTTTAGTTGTTTATTTCCAGAATCCATGCTGCCCATTCACTAATGTTACCTTTTTCATGAATACTTACCACCACCATAAAATTCTAAGTATTCATTATGACTGGGAAAATTGCACTTTTCATACATGAAAAGGGGGATCTTCTCCATGGTCCGCCATTTTGAATTTCCAAAAAAAGCCATTTTTAGCTGCAGAAATGACTACTTGAACTTGAATTTGTTTATTACTCAGAAAACTTTCATGTAAAGATCAAATTAGGCAATTGGCAGCCCAGTTTCAATGAGCAGCATAGTTGCAGCACCCTTTTTGACCATTTCATGCACAGTGTCCCTTTAAGGATGCAATTACAAGGCTTGTTGTTTGATATTACAAAGTTGAAACCATAGTATCATACCACTAGTGTTGTAATCGTAAGAGTCCTTCTACCTGTACTGTATTCAACTCTGGTTGCAAGTGGTGGCCATCTTGTTGAAAACAAGTTTTAAGCTGGAGGAGCAAGAATGCATCACCTGGGTTTTCAAGTATGTGTTACTCACCAAACCAGATGGTATACCACAGTACAAACTTGTTAATTTCAAGGGGTTGAAGATAATCATGGGAAATAAAAAAACAATCATTTACTTTTGTTTTTTTGCTTCTGTTAGTTTCAGTGTGATTATGACAGTGCTGCTACTGTATATGAACACAGCCGCTTATAAGCTTACTTTTTCATCAGTGTCCAAACCCTGTGTGTGTGTGTGTGTGTGTGTGTGTGTGTGTGTGTGTGTGTGTGTGTGTGTGTGTGTGTGTGTGTGTGTGTGTGTGTGTGTGTGTGTGTGTGTGTGTGTGTGTGTGTGTGTGTGTGCGTGTGCGCGTGGGTGCATGCATGCCTGCGTAGCCTATGTGTTTTCTTTACCTTCTGGTCCTTAGACAGAGTACAGTCACATGGTTTTCAATGAAGTGCCACAGGTGTTAAACATTTGCTTTCTCTAAAATATTGACAATAACATGGAATATTAATGGGACCCCCGGTTTTATTTCACCTTTGCAGCATCATAAAACATGGTGATGACAGGCCTATTGTTTCATCTGTGTCCCTCTAAACTCATTTCATTATTTGGAAGAACTTTTGAAAGGCCAGTGCCCTGAACTCACTTAAGAATAGTCTATTCTTAAGGCAGTTCCTAACAGGATGTTTTCTACTGTAGGCTACCATGTCAATTACAACCTTGTTCCTTTTCTGAAATGTTAATGCCACCAATTTTAAGAAGCTTTGGAGATTCAATAAATAATTAGAATTGTTGAATGGAGTTTGTCATAATTGCAAATCACTTGTGGCCACAGGCTAGCATGTGAATGAAGAAATACGCTTACTGAATTGATGACAGTTGAAAAACACAGGAGTAGGCCTGGGCTGTGGATGGAATTAATTGCTTCTTTAGTTTCACATAAGGCTTCCAAGTTGTGTCTTATACATGTAGGCCTATGCAACGTTTCTTTGTCTTAGGTCTACTGTTTTTTTAATAATTATTTTTTAAAGAGCCAGGCCCAGCTTTAAAATGTGTGTTTTTTTTTTTTTTTACTACTACAACTTAATGTTTATTTGGCTATCAAGGAGAAGCAACTAGTCAAGAGGATGAGAACACGCCCTCCCCCTCCCCCATGCACGATGGTTATAAAATAAGGTCCGAGTCGCCCACTATACTTCCTGTTTGTGTGGTTGCAGAAGAATCGCCATTTTGTCTTTTGAACCAAGAAGCAAGGTGAGACTCATCGTGGTTCTAAACTTCCACGTTTCTGTTTGCTAATTGTAACAATTGTAGGTTTCAAAGTTGATAAATTTAACATTCACAACAAGCTGTGAGCACATGAGTAGACGAAGTGACTGTGACAATCGTTTTCGTGAGTTAAAATGCTTTCTTGGGTTTACCCAAAGCCATCTTAGCACGTACAGCTAGGTAGCGTTAATAGTCTTTAAAGCCATGGCCACCAAGCCAACCATATATATTTGTTTCTGGAACAAATTGAGAACTAAAAGGCGTTTGTATGCGCTTAGAGGTGCATTATTCGACGTCTCAAAGTAGATTGGCTGCTAACGACATTAGAATTTAGGCTAGTTCCTAGAGCTAGTGGTTGTTAGCAAGCGCGTGTCAATGTCCGTGCAATGAACTTTTGGTAGGCTAACCAAGTTATTGAGCGCTTAATTTCCCCATGACAACTTGTCGAAGAAAATACCATGAAGCATCAGTAACGAACTGAGTTAAACGTAGACCTGGATATTACCACACTATCGACGAGTGAGGTGCGCCCACGTCAACGATGGACTCAAAAGCCTTGCAAAGCCTTCTAAGAAAAAGAAAAAAACTAGACACGTAGCTCTAGCGATAGCATCGCTTGATTGTTAGCACGAACGGGAATTAGCTTGCAATGTGACTAGCATACGCTGCTGAGTAAAGGATCTGGTTTGCTGTGTTAATGGTTTACTCAAGCTCAACAAGGCTGAGGGCAAAGGCTACCCTTCAAGTTTACTCTATTTAAACATTTCTCACGGGAAATGGCGTATGCTTTGATTGGGGAAAAAAACTAACTTAAGGTATTCATTGCAAAGCTACAGAGTGCCCAGAGGCCAGGGCACACAAAGTTCTAATGAGCATGCATGTTTGTTTCACTCATTTAGGAAATCGCAAACATGAGTGGATGTCGAGTGTTTATCGGTCGGCTCAGTCCACACGCCCGTGAGAGAGATGTGGAGAAGTTCTTCAAAGGATATGGCAGAATCCGAGAAATAAACTTGAAGAACGGTTTTGGTTTTGTGGTAAGTATCTCTGCACGGTGGACTAATCTCTTGGATGTTCGTAACCCGGTTTGTTACCCATTGGTATTAACCCACCCTGTTTTCCCCTTAGGAATTTGATGACCATAGAGATGCTGACGATGCTGTGTATGAGTTGAATGGCAAGGAGCTTTGCAGCGAGAGGTATGTATCCAACGCAATCATTTTGGCAGTGACTGTTACCTGAGATCAGAGTGGTGTATGTCGTATGGGGAATGATGGCCCACAAGCTTATCAATATATCTGGCTTTTCACAGGGTCACCATCGAGCATGCCCGCTCACGCAGAGGAAGAGGAGGCGGTCCTGGAATGGGGGGTGGCGGTGGGGGTGGTCGATTCTCGCCACGGTTCGGAGGCTATCGCCAATCCCGCAGTGGAGGATCCAGGTATGCCACCTGTCGAATGTATTGCTACTAAACGGGGTTGGGTCATACAATACGAGCTGGTGTGTGACCTGTCTACTTCTTTAGAAGTTTACAAATCATTTTGAACTTGGGGGGTGGGTTTTATCAGCCAATAGGCATCCGGGTTCTTTGCTCGTAAATGTGTTAAGCCCCTTTATGGGGGAAACCAAACCGAATGTCTCATCAACTTACATTCTACATCGGCTCGCCTAAATGAACACAGTCCATGCTTCAGCCACAGCTGTTTGGCGATATTATTTGAACAGCCGGCAACACGACACGTTTTCGGCATGTTGTGCATGAACATCGCCAGTCTACAGGTCCTTATCTTTCGTCTAAACACAAACACCACCAATTGACTTGCATTGGCTGTTTTCCCCCACAAAAGGGCGCACATGGAAAATGTCACGCCGTTCATGAGTATGTTAAGACGTGTTGATTAATGAAGGTTGTCTTTTCTTTTTACAGCCGATATGGCCCACCTGTTCGTACAGACCACCGCATTGTCGTGGAGAACCTGTCCTCCAGGATCAGCTGGCAGGTGAGCAAGACTGCCCCCAAGTGGTCTCCTCGGAGTATTGCCCCCACCTTTTTGCTTGCTTACTTGACATAACACTTGAAACAACTTTGTGATTCTTACAAAAGTTTGAACTCCAATCTTTTCTAGTTAATGCTGGCGGTGAGGATGAAGTGCTGTGGTTCATTGCAATGCAAAATCCTCTGACTTTTGTGGTAATTCAGTCCCCCATCCTTTGACATTACAGTGAACCCAGTTGTGTTTGCTCAAAACTTCATCTTCATGCAGCTTCTGTACTTATTCAAAGAAAAAGAAAAAAGACAAGTCCTTAGAAAACAACAAAAGCAAAGTATCTAAAAAGCACAAAGATTTTTAAATGCTGAATGGTTTATCTAATCAAGTACATTTTTTTGAAACCTTTTCTTTTTTGAACAGCTGCTCTTGTCTGGTTCTTAATAACGGAGTGGCATGCTACTGCCCCCAGGGAGAGGAGAGGTTCTGGTCTGGTGGGCGTAGAGTCCTCTGCTGGTTGTTCTCAATAGTGCCCCCCGTATGGTGGTGCCTTCACCCGCGGTTGGCGCTGGTCTAACGTGGTCTCTCGGCGGGCGATGCCGACCCCTACAAGTAGCGCAGGATAGCCTTAGAAGGAGGGTCCGCAGCCTGGCGACCCCAACTGCTGTATCCGCTCCCTTCCTCCCCCTCCTTCCCTCCATCCATCCATTCCCCCCCTTCCCATTCCTCCCATCCCAGCCCTTTCCTACCCCTTTTTCCCCTTCTCATCGCACTCTTCCGTGTGGGTCTTTATCTGTTGCTGACGAAGCCTGGCTGGGGGGGTAGTGAAGCAGACGTGGGCTCCCAACCCCGTTGCTCGTGCCCCCCCATGGTGCCTTCCCCTCCCCCTGCTACTTGCTGTCTCTGGTGGTTCCTAACTTGTGGAGGCCCGGATGCCTGGTGTCCTTACTCAAAGGGCGTAACACACTGCGTTGGTTCGCTTCTCCCTCCCGTTTGGTAATTGGACAAGTGGCTCTTTGCTAATGTCTTCTATGGTTTGGAACGGTAAGTAGTCCTGCGTTCACGTGGAGGGGTTTGGTGTTATTTTTCATACATGTATGCAGGGTATACTATGGGATGCAGTTTTTAACGGGTCGATAAATTGCGAGAGAGAAAAAAAAACTATTGGAAACCACTGGTTATGCAATGCACACTGATGCATATGTAAAAGTAATGTTTTGCTTTTGTTGTAAAACACATCTTAAAACTTAATCTTGACATTCTTACTATAAAATGAATGGACGATGAAATTACACAAAGCACCTGTAGTTTGTAGCTTAGCTAAATGGCCAACACGGCCCATTTCACCACTACCCCACTATGGATTGCCCCATCTGCAGTGAACACCAAGCACCCACACAAAAGGAACCAATTTAACTGCCTTTCTTTCAGAGGGTTTCTAATATTGAGTGCTTCTCTCTTTGGAGGTAGCCTGTCCCAAATGCCAGCGCACTTTTTTTCCGTTTACATTTTTTTTCTTGTCACTTGAGAACGGACTTCGGTTGAAGAATGGGGAATGCCGTAGAAACAAGTCACTTGTACATTGCTGTGGTCTTGTCTCTGTGCTTGCTTGCCTGTGTGTATTTGTTGTCTATGCATGTGTGGTTGCAAGTTGTGGTTAGTCACTGACTTGTTCTGCTCCTTGCCACAGGACCTGAAGGACGTGATGAGGAAGGTGGGAGAGGTGACCTTTGTGGATGCTCACAGACCCAACCAGAATGAAGGGTAAGGATCAGGAGTTTATATGACTATTGATTCTTCTTTTTCTAGGTCCTCTTATCCAAAGATTTCTAGGGCATCTTATCCTAAGAGTTAAATTGTGAGCAACTTGGACACGTTTTTGGTGCTCGATGCATTTTGTTAAAGCTTTATTAACTTTAAAGCTACAGGTATCATAGCTTGCAGCCAATTTCTTGCATTTTTGGTGTTCTAAGCCCTAGGCACTCATGGCATTGCAGTAAATGACTACCTTGAAGTTTGCAGTACCAGTCCTGAATAACAACTGAATACTAGCCACAAATTCTACTTTCCCTTTCCTGGAAAGGAGTTTTTAATCTCTTTCCCGGTAAAGCCGGCCCATGGATTGATGAAGAGTTCAGCCTTCTGACTGACTTGCCTCCTCCCTCTTCCCTCCCCTCTCCTAAATTGTAGGGTGGTGGAGTTCGCCTCGCACAGCGATATGAAGAATGCCCTTGACAAGCTGAACGGAACAGAGCTCAACGGCCGCAAGCTCAAGCTGTTCGAGGATCGCAAGAGGAAGTGAGTGTTGATCCAGATCTCAGCCCAACCTGACTCATAGCCACAGCCCTTTATGCACCATAAGCTCTTTGTTCTTTCTCAATGTCATTATAGAGCAGTCAGTGCGGCAAGATGTGATGTCATCACGATTAGTGTGTGCGATAGAATTATGCTGCTTTATCAGGTTTTGAGTTAGTGGGCTCAACCAGATATGTTACTACTTGGGCCATGCTTGAATGTTTAGCACAGTTACCGTTGTCATAATCATCTTATGTGCAGACTGAGTTGAATTTTAACATTTATTTTCCCCCTTTCTCTCTTCTCTCCTCAGCCGCAGCTATTCACGCTCCCGTTCCCGCAGCTACTCCCGTTCTCGTTCCCGCTCCCGCTCCAAGTCCCGCAGCAGGAACAGCAGGAACCGTTCCCGCAGCCGCTCCCGCTCCGCCAGCCGCTCCAGGACCCCAGACACCAAGCCCGCCAAGGCCGCCAGCCCGCGGCCCCAGCGCTCCCCGTCCCGCTCCAGATCCCGCTCCCGCTCTGCCTCGCCGGCACCCAAACGCAAGGAGTCCCGCTCACGCTCTCGTTCCCGCTCTAGGCCCCAGCGCTCCCCGTCCCGCTCCAGGTCCCGTTCCCGCTCCGCCTCTGCTGAGAGCCAGCACTGATCCGAATGGTCCGACTTAATGTGTGTGAGTGTATGAGTGAGTGTGAGCAACGTGTGTGTGTGTGTGTGTGTGTGTGTGTGTGTGTGTGTGTGTGTGTGTGTGTGTGTGTGTGTGTGTGAAGGGCTAGCAATGAACTGATGACCAGAGACGGGTAGCTTATTTGCTCCCACCTGTTGTGTACTTGGCTGGTCGGCTTGAGTAGAATGTGTTTTTGAGGGATGTAAAATCTTCCTGTCCCCTTCCCACTTCTGCCTCAGCCCTGAGTAGTTTGCCTCTTGTAGCCCGGCGGGAGAGGGGGAGCATGAGCAGCGAGGAGTGAATATCCTGGGGCCCAGCGCTGCATCACCAGCTGGGATTGTTGGGTCCTGCAATGTGATTTCTTCATGGGTGATGTCCACCCACATTTATGGTCTTGTTAGCTTATTTTTGTCCCCTCCCTCCCTTTCTGCAAAGAACTGCTCTGTCCTTAACTAGACTAAAACGTTTGTTTGCTTTAATCCCTCGGTGTGGATTTCTCTCCTTTTTTTGCTTTCGCCTCCATTCTGCAGAGATTTTCATCACTTGGCTCATGCAGGTTTTTGCTGGATAAATGTTATCCAGTAAATACTGTGGTGAGACTGACCATTCAGATCTTAAGGTTTGTTTTTTGTACATTTAGTACTGGAAGTTATAAGTGGTGATGCACTTAATGTGTTTTTTTTCTTTATATGGAAAACAAACAGATTTGAAATTGATAACTTTTTTTAGTTGTGTGATATATGTAAGCTTACTTTTTTTTTTTGCTTTACACTTGTAAACCAAGAATGGACTTTGGTTAGTGATATTGACCAACCCAGAGCCTTTCTTTTTTCCCCCCCATCCACTCTGTTGATTTCATTACACTTCCCTAATGCCATGTGGCAGCTCAAATTCTTATTAAGAGATTTCATGCAGAGATATTTGGATATCATCCATGGTTGAGCAGAGCAGCAAATTAAGTTTCTGCTGTAAGAAAAATAAAATGGACGACGATGGAGGTTAAAAAAAGAAATCCTCCCTTCCTTATAAGGAATTGCTACAGACTCTGATGTACATTTTAGATGCTTGCAAACAGTGTTCAACTGATGTTGGGTAGAGGAGGTTCTCTGTCTTCCTCAGCCCTGTCACAGAGTGATGTCTTATGTGCTGGCTGCTCAAGCTACTCTGCCGCTGTCTTCCCGGGTGGATGGGGATTTGTTGTATGCAGCAGGTGTGACTCACTCGGGAGTTCAACAGGAGCAGTGGGGAAAGGGCCGGGAGAAGTAGTCCTCAGGCTTTGCTAATTTAACTGTTGACTGTGACCTGTGATTTGTTACAAAGAATTAAAAAAATAATTTTAAACTCCATTTGTGAGTGTCTTTGTTATGTGTTACTTTACAAGCATTTGTAGTGTTCTTGCAGTATAGAAGAACGTATATTTTGGTTTTCAATTAAAGTGCTTAGTAAATATTATGGGCTAAAAAAGTCCAGGGGCCTACTACAAAGCTGGTTCAGCATAAGTTATGTTTAAGAGCCTGTAGTCCTCATTTTCTTGTGAAAAGCTCTTCTATTAGGTGATTTACCTCCTAATAGACAGGTCATCAGCTGGGAAAATTAGGCCTTTCGTCCTACCGCACTTTTCTCTGTGGATTACTGACCAGCAGAGGTGGAACGTAACTAAGTATTTTTACTTCGTTACTGTACTTAGGTAACCTGACTCTCGCGCAGATGGATTGTCATCTCACGAAGTGTAACGAAGATGCACGAAGCACTAGGGGTCTCGCGAGAGCCAGGCTAGTACTTAAGTAGTTTTTTTTCTGAAATTTGTACTTGAGTAAAAATAAAAATGCAGACTTTTACTTTTACTCAATTACATTTTTTGACAATTACTTGTACTTTCTACTCCTTACATTTCTAGGAGAAGACTTTGTTACTAGTTACATTTATCCTAGGTTTTCCTGTTGTGTTCCGTGGATATTTCAGTAGCCTCAGCTGCGGGCAGGGAGGCGGGACCAAGCCCCTCTTCCAAATTGACACCCAGACAGAAAATATACTTTTAAAAACATTAACAGGACTCCATAGTCATGTTCAAATAGAACCGAAAACCATTGCAGACACTTTTTCCTATTGGATCAAGTAGGTAGACATTGCGTGAGTAGGCCTACTTGTACTTTTGTACTGAAAAGTACATTTAAAAGTTAGTACTTAGGACTTTTACTTAAGTACGTTTTTGGGAAACAACTTTTACTTTCACTTGAGTAATTTTTTCGCAGGGTACTTCTACTTTTACTTAAGTACACAACTTCAGTACTTCTTCCACCTCTGCTGACCAGAAGGACTATTGGAATAAATTAAAACATGGGGCCACGTCAATTTTTGCTCAGAATTCAATATGGCCGCCATTTTCCAAAATGACTTGTTTTCATGCATTATTACATTGTACTATACGGTGATATTCATGAACAATGAACTACTTTCAGCACTATTCTGTTCTATTTCCTTACATACATGTTTACAAAGGTTGACTAAACTAAAAGAAATGAAAATAAAGTTGGCCACCTTGCAATATCCGAAGGAAAGTGCTGAAAATAATGATCGAAATGCACATACAGAGTCTATGGCTGCGAAAATTAGGCCTATTGTCCTGTCAGGGTTTTCACAGTGGATTACAGACCAGAAGGCCTATTGAAAAAGATTCACCAGCTGGTTGCCATCTCAAATGTGATCCAAAATTCAAAAATGTCTCTGTTTTTCAGAATGGCAGACTTGCATACATTTTTCTCAATACTGTAAGGCCATAATTACCAATAAAGATGACCTATTTTTCAGTTAAATTGTCCTATCTCCTTACAGACGTGAGTATAAAGGTTGTCTAGAAAAAGGCATGAATATATATACAGAGGGTGGACAAAATAACTGAGACACCTGTCATTTTACTGTCATTTAGTTCCTCTTGCATCCACAGTTAATCCCGTTGGATGTGGTTCATCCTTCTTGGTGGTATGCAGACATTACCTTGGATACTGTGGCTCTTGATACATCACAAAGACTTGCTGTCTCGGTCAAAGATGCAACAGTTACACAGAATTTATCCTTTCTTAACTCTGACATGTCACCCAGAATGGTGTGTGCATTGCACAATTTTGTGCAAAACTGCGCTCTTACTCTGCTAATTAAACCTTCACACTTGACTTTACTGGTGCAATGTGCCATTAATGAAGACTGGCCACCAGGCTGGTCCACTTGAGCCATGACACTTCCCAAACTGAGATGGCAGGTGTCTCAGTTATTTTGTCCAACCCCTGTATCTCGCCACTTTGTGAAAGGGGGTTGAATGAGTCATGAGCGTGGGGGGCAGAATAGTGGGGGGTGAGTGAGGGGTGGAGGGGCAGAGTAGCATGGGAAGGATGAGTGAGGGGGTGGGGGAGGCAGAATAGTGTGTCGGGGGGAGATGAGTGAAGGGGTGGGGGAGGCAGAATAGTGTGTGGGGGAAAGACACTGTAGAGCAGGGTAAAGATGTGCAGGGGATATGCGCGGGCACACACGCAGGCACGCTCACCCTTGCTTTATGCAAAAAAATGTAGGCCTGAAAAACCTTTGGTCAGAAATCTAATGTGAAAAGTTTTGCAGATCAATAGCCTTTTTCAGCAGTCAACTGTGTATGTGTAATTCAATCATTTTCTGACAACAATCCTTAGGATATTCTCTATAGGAAATGTACATCTTTCTGTTGCCAACCTTTGTACTCACGTCTGTAGATAGGAGATAGGACAGAATTTCACTGAAAATAGGTTGTCTTTATTGATAATTATGGTCTTACAGTATTGAGAAAAATGTATGAAAGTCTGCCATTCTGAAAAACAGAGAACATTTTGAATTTTGGAGCACATTTGAGATGGCAACCAGCTGGTGAATCTTTTTCAATAGGCCTTCTGGTCTGTAATCCACTGTGAAAACCCTGACAGGACAATAGGCCTAATTTTTGCAGCCATAGACTCTGTATGTGCATTTTGATCATTATTTCCAGCACTTTCCTTTGGATATTGCAAGGTGGCCAACTTTATTTTCATTTCTTTTAGTTTAGTCAACCTTTGTAAACATGTATGTAAGGAAATAGGACAGAATAGTGCTGAAAGTAGTTAATTGTTCATGAATATCACCTTATAGTACAATGTAATAATCATTTCGGAAAATGGCGGCCATAGTGAATTCTGAGCAAAAATTTACGTGGCCCCATGTTTTAATTTATTCCAATAGGGCCTCTGGTCAGTAATCCTCAGAGAAAAGTGCGGTAGGACGAAAGGCCTAATTTTCCCAGCTGATGACCTGTCTATCTGATCCTGAACCAGCTTTGTAGTATAGGCCCCATATGTTAATTGAAGGCATTATCTGAAGTTGTCAGTTTAGGCTAATGCATTGCAAAGGAATCTGGGGTAATGTTGTGTGAGTGTGCTTGCATTTGCATTTTCTCATCATGGTCAAGGGACATATACAAACAAGGCAACTATCTCTAAATCTGCCAACTTCGAACTTGAGGAGAAATGCCCTCTTGCTACTGGCCAGCCAAAATCATTGCAGGTACAGCAGCTTTAAGTAAACGCAGAAAATGGGAAGAAAGCCCCAAAAAACTGCACAGAAGATTTATGTAATAACCACCCTATTTTACACATTAATTTAGGAATAGGCCTACTTGTGTTCACCCATTTTTGTATTGACATTTCTTTGGCGTGCACTGGAAATTGAATGGATTCCTTTGGAAAACTGTTTCTGCTCTTTCTACGTTGGACATCTGTTGCTTGCCATCTCTTTTCCGGATTCAATTTAAAGTAGCTGTATGAATTTCTACCCATTAAAATTAACCTGATGGGATTCACAATAGATTGCTTGAGCAATGTTTCAGCACCATATAGCATCAGAAAGCTAGATACATTCTCTTTATTATGTTCATGCATCTTACGGGGCTCATTGGGAGGTGGCAGGGGATTCTGAACAGCATTGCCCAGGGTGTAAATTAGTCTAGAATTGCAACTGCTTAGGGTCTCAACACTTGAATTAGTCGAAAGTTTAGAATACACTTGGTTAATTCTGTAGCTTTGAATTATAATAAATATATATTTTTAATATATTGCAAAGAAAGGTAATTTTGAAATGATCTGAAATTGAACCAAAATAAGGTGAATGTTCAGGGAAAAAAGCATGGTGAATTAAAGTGACCCTTAACTTTTGATTGCAAGTGTATGTCATGTGATGCTGCTCTTGGTATATGAAAAAAAAAATAAGCACAAAAAAGCAAACGTCTGCAAAAACAGACAGGTTATTGCACCAGTACTCCTGGAAGTGAATCCTCTTCCTGTCATGTGGATGCTCTGAGAACTTTGGGTGCAAATTTTGTCCTCCTGTCATGTACATTAGGCTACACTTAGCTGATCTAAAGTTTTTATCCAAAGAAACCTCTTTATTTTAATTACATGGTATTGGTTACACTCCCTGCAGCAGTGTGGGGTTATGTGCTTTGCTTAAGGGCACCTCAGCCATGGAGTGAGAGGGAGTGGAAGGGAGGGATTCAAACAGGCAACCCTCTGAGCTAAAGCTCATTTCCAGCAGCACTAGGCCACGACTGCCCGGTCTCATGACGTGAGGCTCAACGTAAGCAATGATTTAAGCTGTTTTTCACTATCTTGCAAAAACAGGATGCAAACGTTCATTTTCTCATGCCTTGAGGAAGACAATGGGTCGAAACGCATAGGCATGTAACCAGTGTTCAATAAAGGCTTCTTAACTTTAGTAAGGAGTGCCTCAAATAGTGTTTTTATATGTTCATTTTCTCAGTTGCAGTCGGGACCTTGAATGAGAGAAAGCCCTTGAGGTTTTAGACACTGCAGGACAGAGGCCACTGGAAAGTAGCCAGGCCGTGCTCCTAGTGACAACACCTTCAGCGTTGCGTCTTGTCAGGCCAGGAGCAATACAAATATCGTTTCTGAGCTCCTCGTTTCGTGAATCTTTGTAACCAGTAGCAAACCAGGGGAGGCGGGTCAACCATGCGGTTTGTTATGCTCGTAATTGTTAAGTCTCGAAGACATTTGAAAGTCGATGATGATCAGGCTAACTGGAAAGTAGGCCTACAGGAGGACAACATTTTCAGCTGTGGGCCCTGCCGTGGTTAACCGGTTGGGCACTCGTCTGCCATGTGGCCGACCGGTGTTCGATTCCCGGCCCGGGTCATTTGCCGACCCCTCCCCATCTCTCCCCATTCGCTTCGCGTCCACCTCTTAGACTGTCCTGTCAAATAAAGTCCTAAAAGACCCCCACAAATCTTTGTTTTAAGATTTCAGCTGTGGTCTGTGGTTGTTGAGTACTGTACAGAGGAAGTAGTCCTCCGGTTCTACCTGGATGATGTTGACGTCTGTCTCTGATGGGGCTGGTACTACTGGCACTGGGACATTGGGTTTCAGGTATAACACAGGGACAGGTATAACAGGTATGTGGGATGAGACACTGGGGGGGGGGGGGGGACTCTGCATATCTGCAAATTTGGATTTGGCACTGAGGTGGGGGCTTCTGCTGACATGCTTATGGAGGGCTGCTGGGTAAACCAGATTCAGCACTTGGTGAGTTTCGCCCCGGAGGGCGGAGGGCATAGCTGTGGCACTTGGCACAGACATGGGGTGCATTCCAATATGCGACCTTGCGTCCACTACTTGTGCTTGTGGCCTCACGTTTTGCTGATGCCCCACCTCCGTGGAGAAAACAATGAAGTTTCCCCGCTGTCAGCCTAGCCACAAGATTTTTTGGGGGACTATTCTTCATTCACCATCCAGTTTGCAAATGAGAAAATGACTTTACAAGTGAGCTTTTGCAAGATATTGAAATATAATGCTCGTAATAATGATTGTCAATGATGTCATCATGACATATCACTTACTTCCTGGTACGAGGTCACAAGCACAAGTGGAGGACGCAAGGTCACATTTTGGAACGTACCCATGGTGTTGATGGTCTGAAACATCGTTGGCATGCTGAGGATGCTGCCCCCTGCCAACGACCCCCCTCCACCACCGGTGGCCTGGTGCTGCTAAGTCAGCACCGTGCCCGCCGGCATGCACTGTGCCAGCAGTGACACCGGGATGGCGAAGAGATGTGCCAACTGCTCTATTGGCATGAACGTCTGGCCTTTATTCTTGCCAGAGGTCTATGGCGGCATCATGGTGGAAGGTGGAGGCTAATAGGCTATCGGAAGGTTCTGGCCTCCTCTACCGGAGATGGATGACACCTGCTGGGCCAAGTCTGGTGCAGGCACAGAGCATCACTAGCCGAAAAAGATGCCACCTTTACCGGTATCCATTCGTGATGGTGCATGCAGTCGCAGTCTGCGCAGCGCACATGTGCACTTTGCCACAGGTCCGCTGCTAAGGTTTTGGAGGCCCTAAACATAACTGATCAGGAGGCCCCCTAATAATTAAATAATAATAATAATAATAATAATAATAATCTACTAACGAATAAATATATGTTGCCAGTGCTCTCCCTATCCTTCTCCATGGCTGAGGTACCCTGCGCATGGTACTGTCCCGCCATACTGCTCTCTTGTGGTGTCATTCGGGGCTGTGCCCTTGCATGAGTGAGGCATAAATGCAGTTTCATTGTGTGCAGTGAGCACTGTGTGCTGTGTCACCATGGGAGTTTCCCAGCCGGGCTTTAACTTTCACTTTCGCTCCAACAGCAATGTGCAGCCTACAGCAGTTGACTGCTCGAAGTCAATGGGGACCCCAACAGCAGTGTGTACGGTGGTATCGCACAATCCCTAAACAAACAGACAAGGTGACCGTTAGGGCCATATAGATGATCCACATTTACGTTACACATTTATGAAGTGGTGCAAGTCAGTCTTTGCACTCCTGTCCTTTCCTGTGGTGTTTGGCCTCTTGCCTTGCCATGCTCAAAAATAATAGTCTCCCCACAGTCAACAAGCATAGTAGAGTGACTTTTAAGGGACCTTTTCCCATTCAACATCCTGATCACAAATGAGAGAATGAAATGGTTTACCGTGTCCTGATACTTTCGAAGCGGTTGAGACTGAGAGTCTGTGGGTCCTGGCCTGGGCCGGATTAAGATGGTCTGGGGCCCCTAGGCTACAGGTTGCTGTGGGGCCCCCCGGAAGGCAAAATTTTGCAACAAATTACATACAGTGTCATAATTTGGAGCTAGGAATTAAGGATAACATGTCTACCAACTGTATTTAACATGGCAGATGAATTGTACACTATTGCAGTGGTGCTCAAACTGTGGTACGTGTACCACTGGTGGTACTTGAGACATCTCTGGTGGTACATGGAAGAAATATTTTTTGTGCATTGATTTGAAGGCTGATCAAGTTGTTGCAGTTGTAAATGTCTCTTTGGTCTCACATTTTGTAATACTGAATTGTGTGAATCTGAAAACATAATGCAGAATAATACTAGGCAAGCAAGAAAACAAACTTGCACTGAATGTGACCGTAGCTGATGCCGTTATGAACCTCTCCTGTATTATTGACTGGAAAAAGTGAATGAAAGGCATTTGCTGCGATATTCTAATGTTGGTTGTCAAGGTGGTACTCGGAGAGCACAATATTTTCTCGGGTGGTACTTCACACAAAAAAGTTTGAGAACCACTGCCCTATTGCATCAATTGTTACAATTCAGCATTTTTTCATTTTCGGCCAATCAGGGCCCCCTGGCAGGTGGGGGGCCCCTATTTAGCCTGTGCATTGATCCGCCCCTGGTCCTGGCGGGCAAGCGAGATAGAACAAGTGAAAATGGAAATATGGGGCTGAGGCACAGTCACTGAAGTTGCACAGTAGCACCACAAGATGGCAGTTAATACTTATAAAATGCATGCTTCTAATACATAAAGCTTAGTCCTATGAAGTCATTGAGTAGATTCATAACAGACAGCCTGTTCAATGTTATGAAAATAAACACACAGAGACTCATAAACCATGTCCATGACAAAGAGCTATTTTGTTATGTGGCAATGACCTGCGTTTGAAAACAATGACACTCTTCCTCATTCTTCTCAGACATTGGACTAGTATGTTTGTTTTGTTCCACCCATGGCCATAAATTTGGTCTTGTTGTTGTCTGGTATGCTTTGTTGTGTTTTTTGCTGATTACCCCAGGCACTGCAGGCTGATGTAGCGTGTAATGTAGACTGCAGGAGCAAGCAAGGGGAACTCGCACACCTGAATGGAATCGCATCGGACGGCTCCTATAGTTTACCTACGTATTAGAACCTACGCACCCACTAGGCATCAAGACGATAGGCGTGGTACCTCCATTGGAAGAAATGTTAAATGTAGGCTACCATTCCTATGGCACACTGAGCTAATGATCTCTGAATGTTCAGACCTGTTAGCCTCCTTCTCATTCCTTCTCTGAGGTACTATCTTATCATGTCCTCCATACATACTACTGTACATGGGCCTACTGTGCCACTGCCCCTGCATTGCAGTGCAATGCCATTCCAAAGTTGTTTCATCATTGACCTGTACAGCAGCCATTAGTTGGCTTCCATGCCGTGCCTGTATGTTTTTATGTTCGTCCTGTTCAGTAAAATACATTTGGCCAGCCTCTGTGTGCCGGCTACCTTCCTCAATAAATTGTCCTGTCTATTATGCACACAGGTCAGCATACACTCTAACATGGTGGGCATACTGTATAGGCCTATGAATTGACATGTAAGCAAAGTCATCCTGCACAGTCCCCCGCTCGGGTTCAAACTTGCAACCTTCCAGTTCACGCTCCAGTGGGAGGCACAGGTCCAATAGGCCTACCTCTGAGCTAAAGGTCTAGGTCAATAGCTCAGCGCTACTGTATCTGTATCAGGCTGTATCAGGCTTCGGGAGGGAGGTTTTACCAATGGTCTACAGCCGAACTCTGCTAGTTGGCATGTGTTACTTACTCTAACCTCCCTAAACCTCACTTCCCTCCAGGTCACGATATCAGTGTAACCGAAGTCAATGTATAACGTAGACATAGACACAAATGCCAGCAGGCATTACCACCATGACGAAGGAGTGCTAGTAATCTTCAACCACAATGCCAAGCCATCGCTAGGCAGAAGAGCTCACTGTTAAAATGTTAATGCAACACTACAGTTGTGGTCATGGAAAAAACAATGTTTGAACAAGGTTTATAGCCAGGAAGGCGTAATATATTTTCCTAGAAGTAGCCAACTATTCGTAGATGCTGCGCAGACATCAAAGTGATTGCTCAAAACTGAGGCAGTTTAGCTAAATAGCTGCCAATTTGTTTCTATGTAACAGGGGCTTAATGTCATGGAGTCAGGATTCAGCATGTTTCACTGCTCCAAATCAGAGCTCTGGTAGTTGTCCATGCAGCTCTTCCAATATATTTTTTTTCTACTTTTCATTTGTAGAACTGATTAGTAGTCTACAAATGAAAAGTAGAAAAAACATCCCTTGAATTACTTCTACTTTTGCAATGGATACCAGTGCTTAACCCCTTAAGACACGGCATTATAAATTAGCTGTTACCAGCATGGCAATGACCAAGTCGTAATGTATTACTAAAGGCCCCTTGCACTGTGATAGTAGTGTAGTACTATGGTAGTTAACTTTCAATGTCTATTACAGCGTGCCACAGGAGGTACGGCGTGCATTAAGGGGTTAATGAGTGATACTTAGTGAAGGGATAACATTCAAGAAATCAAAATGCATTTTTCAAGTTCACATATTCCAGAGGAGAGGGGTAGTTGGTTAAAAGCTCAAATTGTAATCCTGCACTACATCATTGTCTGGACACACTTCTCAGGTTGACCATGAAACACAGAGTTCAACTAAACAGAAGAATAGATGTGACAGCAGAGGATAGGAATTACTTAATTTAGGGTTTGTATGTGCTGGAGACCCTTAGTACAGCTTTGCTCATCAATAGACAGCCAAGTAGACAGCCAGGTGGAAGGACAGACAGACAGACAGATAGACAGAATGTCAGTCAGTGGTCCCACTACTTCATCACCTCTTGATTAGTCTGAAAAGTAATCAAATGTCTTCTTGCCAGTCCAACAGTACCAGAGCAGCCATCATGTCCACGCCACATGGGGTTAGATCATTGCTGGTTTAGAGAGAAATTGCTCCAGTTGCAGAAAAATCAATGAGTGCAGTGCACTCCGGCGAATGGCACATGGCACACTGCATGCAGACAGTCCCCAAGGCCCAAGCTGGGCTGGGCTTCTTTGAAAACACGGATGGACTATGGCTTTTTTAGAAATAGCTAAAAAATAATATGGCCATGCCTTTGTATTATGGAGAAATGAGAACATTTAGTCTTTCTACAAGCCCTTGTTTTTAATTCACTTTTTGTATTTTGCTCTTTATCCGTTGCCTAGCCTAACTGTTCATCTTTCACAATCTGAATTAATTGGAAGCTTTTTTGTCCCCCCGCTCTGTAGCAAACAAATTATTTCTTGAGGCACTGACATTAAAGGCCCTTTGTTAGGCCTAATACACAGAACACCAAGCAGTGAAATGTAATAATGGAAAATGATGAAGGGGTGAAGCACTTCAGAAATTGGAGCCTTTGCATGATCATGGATTTTTGATTCTGTCTTTATCCTTTCAGATCTTTAAAGACACCCCTTCAGAGAGAGAGAGAGAGAGAGAGAGAGAGAGAGAGAGAGAGAGAGAGAGAGAAAGAGAGATATGAGGGGAGGCAGACAAAGAGAAAGAAGAAAGGGAGTGGTAGGCCTACACTTATTTTTCAGACAGTTAATTTACTGTGGACTTTGTCTTAGGTTCATAAGCCACAGCAGATGGTTGAGATCAAAACCTAGGCCTGCAGCCCGTCCCAAAACTTGGCCTGGGGTAAGGACTTAATGGCAGTGAATTAAACTGAATTCGGCTTCACCATCCACTCGTCCGCGGAGGTTATTTCCGTGTTATGCCAATCAATAGCACAGATCTCAAGTGTCACCTCTTCACCCAGCCCGCTGCAAGGGAGCTCAGCTGAGTACAGGGCTGGACTGGGACCAAGAAATGACCCGGGCATTCTAAGCATAGACCAGCATCTGACACAGCACCCCCCCCTGTCTAAGAAATTATGATTTGCTCAGTTTATTGCCTATATTAAAGTTTGTCCAATGGGCGGCCACATTCAAACTATCTCTAAAGGTTAAAAAAAGCAGGATACAGTAAAAAACAAAAAACAATGAAATAAAACAATGAAACAAACACAATAACAACAGCATCAGCCCCTGAAGACTGTCGGCCCACCAGGAAATTGCCTGGATGCCAGATTACTAGTCCAGCCCTGGCTGAGTGTGTGTGCCCGCGAACCTCGCCCCACAGGCTCGGCTCCAGTCAGCTGGAACAACGTGTCCCCTGCGGAGCCTATAGCCTACATCAAGCCATAGCCCTGGTCAAAGACACAATATTCAGATAGAGCAAAATGCTACCACTATCCACTACTGTGGAGTGTGCTATGAAGAATACAACAAAGAATGTGGCATCAGGATGATTCAAGATAGCAGGGCGAATGCAGGGTCATTTCAAGGTAGGCTGAGGACCCTTGGCAATAGGACTCCTTTCTTCTCTTTAAACTATCGGGGAGGATAGCCTATTACTATCATTGCACTATTCGGTCGTTAAATTATTTAATTTTTTTTGGTCTTTTATGACTTTATTTGACAGGAAAGCCTGAGAGGTGGACAGGAAGCAAACGGGAAGAGAGATGGGGAGGGGTCGGCAAATGAACCGGGCTGGGAATCGAACCTGGGTCGGCCGCATGGCAGTCAAGCGCCCCACCGGTTGGCCACGTCAGGGCCACCCAGGTGAAAAACCCATATACTTAAAGTGTACTTTTTTTGACGACTTAGTACAAAGTGTACTTTTTTTGGCGATTTAAAGTGCTATAACTGCGCTGGAGCACTACTACAGCAGTACTTCAGAACACTTGCAACACACTGAGTATGCTAAATTGTCACCTCTTTCGGACAGCTTTAAGTGCACTACAAGCCTACTACTAATTATGCTCCAAACACGCTTTTCATGCATTCGTATGGCATTAATAGTGTGCTTGAGTACACTTCTATAACATTTTATTGTTACTAGAAGTACAATAAAAGTATATTAACTTCATGCTTCTTTGGACTACATTGGAACATTTTAAGTCTGTAAAAAGTATATCATATTAAGTATTGTAAATATATAACAGGTATGCTTGAAGTATATTCACAGTACACTCCCAAGTACAACGAATAATATAAATCTAATACTACAATCCATGCTGGTCCTCAGAGCTTGTACATTACACACAGCCACATGTCACAGTAATGATACAGTATGCATGCCTAGCACGACAGACAGTTACAATCATTGCATTGTTACAGAGACTTCAGATACAAATTCCACTTTATTTCAATCTTGTTCCAACTTCCTCCAGTTGATCACTTGAATTGATCACTAATGGAGACCCTTGATTCTTTGTTTGAACAACTAGTTCCAACTTACCTCTCACCATCATACCATGGGAAGTGTGAGGCTATATATACCAGAACATATACGTGACCATCATAATGACGGTGGGAACATGCCCATTTTTTTGTGTACCACTTTAAAATTTTAAAATCCCCTACAATAAACGCAGAATATAACAATGAGTAATATTTTCATGCAAACCAAAGATATTCCTTAGAGGTAAATGGCTTTCTGTTTGAGAAATTTAGCTCCAAGAAGTGCATTGCATGATGGTACATGCATGATGGTGCATGATGGGTAAATGAACTTTGTGTAAGCACACTTTGAATATATTTGGGTGAAGTACAATCATGGTGCACTTTGAAAAATGTACTTGCAATATGTTAAAGCGATTTACTTTAAAGCGCACTAAAGAAAATCACACTTAGAAGACATTTGGGTGAAGTGTAATCATATTGCACTTTAAAAAAGTACAATTGCAATATGTTATTAAAAAATACACTTTTAGTAAGTTCACTATTAGAACACTATTAGTATATTCCTCTAAATACACTTTTGTCAAACATCTTCGAAGTACACTTGAAGTATGGTTCGCTAAGTGTACTTTCTTTGAGAGCAACTTAATTACATCTAATTTTAAGTACACTTTAAATAAGCATATTGTAAACATACTTTTTCTTAGCACAAAAAGCATGAGTGCACTTTTAACATGCTAAGTACACTTCAGTCATACTTCTGTTGTACTAAATTGAACCACTTTTTCACCTGGCCCATTTGGTCATTAAATTTATGGAGGTGCTGGCACACTCACAGAGTTGTCATTGCTGTCATTTGATTAAAAATACATAACCAGTTATTACCGGGGGGGCTTTTCAGCCTTGGCAATTGCCTAGTTTGCTTGCCTGGTTGTGACAGGCCTGGACCCATGGCTGCCTCTCCAAGGGTGTGGTCCAGCTAAGGTGCCATGGTCAGGGCCGCTTTGGCAGGGCCCAGGACAAAGTCGTCTGAAAGGACCCCCAGCTCAATACATACAATGTAATGGGGCACCAGAGCCCCAGACAACTGTCCCTCCCCTTTGTCCCCCTCTGTCGGCACGCCTGGCCGTGGTCATATGTCCATAAACATCTAGCTCAAGTTTAATTAGCCTCATCCAATGCTATTCACTATACGTTTAAAACATGGCAGGCCAAATAACAGTTCAAATTGATGGCGTGCCATAAACGTCCATGTCTGATGTGACAGACAGTGGATTATTTTCAGGGAGGAGTAGGTTAGAATGACAC
Source organism: Engraulis encrasicolus (assembly GCF_034702125.1). NCBI lineage: Eukaryota > Metazoa > Chordata > Actinopteri > Clupeiformes > Engraulidae > Engraulis > Engraulis encrasicolus. The sequence continues at coordinate 38,751,366 of NC_085875.1, forward strand.
ACAGCACCAGATGTGTCAAGCAGTTGATGGCCTATGCCTTCGGCTTCTTGGTTGATGATGGATGGATTTTTTAAATAGGCCTATAATAATGATGGGGGTGCTGTGGCACCGCGTTCCCACACAAGGTCTACAGTAGGCCTACATGCCCAAGGAGAGGGGACCAAGGTTCCAGTACAGCCTGCATCACATCCCAACCCTACCCTATTTCACTCTTCCACTTAGGCTACTGCCTGTCTCTCCTCTCACACGTTCTTATCTGAATAAAGGCATAAAAAGCGCTCAAAATATCTTAAGCATAAAATATTTAATTACTCCATCCTCATCCATGCATTTTTTTTTGCTTAGAAACATACAATGCAATAGGCTTGTAAACACACACACACACACACACACACACACACACACACACACACACACACACACACACACACACACACACACACACAGAGAGAGAGAGCAGCAGCAGCAGCAGCTGTATATTGAATGTGAGTCCACCAGTGCAGTGCTGGAAGAAAGCCAGATGCCAGGCAGCGTGCAGGGCGGTGAATGAGTTCGAGAGCACATCGGACACCTAGGACACGCTATGACGTGATTTCCTGGTGGCGGTGGTGGGCGCGTGGTACTGCAGTTTGGTGGAGCGGCGAGTGCGAGAGGAGATCCCGACATGGGCTGCGTCTCGGAGACATGAGCCTCTTCACCGGATCTCTGGCACATGCTTGAACCCCCAAGCCCATTTATAGGACATTTGTGGTGGCGTTTGTTGTTTGACACGATCGCAGAGCGTACTGGACAGTTAACGTTTCCACTCAATTCCAGCGCGTTGGGTGAGAGGAGAGCCCACAACATCAGCGAGCATGGCGGAGAGAAGTGGCCGGCTGAGCTTCCCCGGGAGCGGGGCACTAAATCGACCCGTCCCGATGAACCTGTTCGCAACTTGGGAAATAGACGGATCATCGCCCAGCTGCATTCCGAGGTAAGATAAATGCAGTTGTTGACTTCACAAAGGGTGATTCGCCAGTGCACCATTGCGACGCAGTTTGGAATGCCAAGTTATGTGGAATCACAGTGTCATTTACGCTACACCATTGCGCTGATTTGTGGCATGCGACAAGTCACTCATAAAACTCCCTTTCGGGGATGTGTAAGTTGTCTATTTTTGCAGAGTTAATTGCAGTAAGGTAGGCTATTGAAATCAAGAATATCTGTCTGCTGCAGACAGAGCGCCTACAGTTTTGCACCACAGCGAACCAGAGAGAGTTCAAAGGTGGATTTAAAGAGCTGATCTTGCGGACGGACTGTCATACTCTCCTAGTAACTGTTACCTTTTCGTTGGCTGAATTCTTGTCTTGGTTACAAATAAACTGAGGCCATGTATACATGGGGCTATTTGGACATGTCCACACAAATATCACCCCCACTGGTGAAGCAGTGTGTCCCCTCACTATCCCGAACCCCGCCTGCACGTCCTTGGTTTTAGCCCTTACCACTGGCACGCAATTTCAGATGTAGAGTAGTTCTACCTTGGCAGAAAGTTGTTTTCCCCATTGGATGTGTATAAGGGCTTAGCTCTCCGGCCAATGTCAGAACAATTACCCCGTGTTTGGAACCTCGCCGACGCCTTCAGCAGCAGTGACCCGCCGTGCATACTACCGCCGTCTCCTAGTTATATAGCCTACCAGACTGATGTAATGGGTGATTGGGGGAAATAAGTAAGTGCCGTGACATTTAATTCAAAAGTACTTGCATGCGCCACAGATTTCTCCTAGGCGGCATTCTATTCTTATCCAGGCTGCATGTATTGTTGTGCCTCTCGGTGACTGACTGTGTGGGACATTTTTTCACTCATTTTGGTCACAAAGCAGCTAAACAGAGGCAGATTCCTCAGCCTCCCACCGACTCCTGCGGCTGCCACAGAAAAATGCCATGCGTCGGTCAGGGGGGTCTGACCTGAATGCAAATAAACCCACTGGCTGCATGCTGGAAGCACTGTCAGTCAGTCACTCACAAGGAGGAGAAACACTGCCTTTGTCAGTTGCTTTCTGGAGGAAAAAGTCACTTTTCCTTTTTCGTGTTGGCTACCACCACTCAGACAATCTCTCACTCTGCACTGGCCATCGGTTTTGCTTCAATGTTGAAGAGGTCCAACCTGTCTGTCTGTCAAAACTCTTCAGGGTGTCAAGGACTAATTATAACCTTCAAAATGCCAAACATAAAGACACCTTCATAAATACACATGCCTAAACTAAATCCACCCTGTCTGTCCTCTTGTGGTGACATCCAACCCTTAGACCCTCTGTGTTAGTTTGTGTGCCGTGTGTTAGTGCGTGACTCTGAGCGAGCCAGCGAGTGAGTTGTTGGAGTAGGAATGTGAGGA
>NC_085875.1:38756239-38758739 GCF_034702125.1 Engraulis encrasicolus
TTTTGTTAAAAACGATTTGAATTACGATTTTCTTCGTATTTTCCTCCTGGAGTAAATACATCCTATAGAGAAAACCACAAGTGCTTGAAAGACAGAGGGATCAAAAGCCTAGTCAAGTTGTTGTAGTTAACTTGGGTTTGGGAGCAATAAAAATAACTTTCAGAGAAGGGACAGTTGGGATGAGTTTACTAACACTCCCCAGGCTTTGTTTTACAGTTGTAATGAGTTAGGTGACAGGCCTTCATTGACCTGGCAGAGGAGACATCGGGCTGCATATAGAAATGAATGTGTAATGAATGTGAATATAGACATAAATGTGTCATTTGTTGTTCAGCCGTTTTAATGGGAGGAATTTTGAAAAACTGGCCCTGTGACCAGCACCCCTCATGTAGAATGTGTACGCCTATGTGTGTGTGGGGAAAAGGCACAGCCTACCCTCTTAGACCCTTTTTGTCTATGCGTTAACAATTTCACAGTATACTACTCTTAAATTCTGATCTCTGCTCCTATTTTGTTTTATTATTTTTTTCATTACATAGACCCCTGCATGAGGGACGAATGAAACTGTGTGGTAAACAGAAATTATTCACTGTACTGCATTTTTAAAAAAATATATAAATGACAATGTACTACTAATATCATGTGTAAAATGTTATGTAGCCTTCTTTCTCAAAATATAAATGGCTGAAATGTAGGCCTAGGCCTATAGTTTCTCCATGCGCCAATGTCATACTGTACTCCCCCCCCCCAAGGCCCACGTGAAAAGATCCCGGCTGCCCCCATAGTTTCCAAAATTTCTGTGGGAAACACTGGGTAGTGTTGGCTTCTGCCAGGAACAACCATAATGTGACCATGCATTACTGAACTGAACTGAAGTCAACATTCCAGGGATTGGAGTTGGTGGTGGACTACTGGTTGTTGTTTGTTATTAACTCAGTGTTTTATGTGATGGCATCACATGGTCTTGCTGTGTATTTGACATGGTCTCTCTCAGTCTGTTACACACACACACACACACGCACGCACGCACGCACACACACCGTGACTGTTTGTTTGGAACTTGTTCCCCTTGGAATCGATTGGTTACTAAGCCGTGTGTGTGTGTGTGTGTGTGTGTGTGTGTGTGTGTGAAGTGAAAGTAGAAGCCCAACTGGGAAATTCCAACACCTGTGTGTGTGAAGTGAAAGTGAAAGCCCAACTGGGAAAGCCAAACTCCCATTGTCATTGACACAGCACTCCACAGCACACAGGAGGAGCACACTTCACACAACTAAGTTGCATTTATGCCTCACCCGTGCAAGGGGGCAGCCCCAATGGCGCCCGAAAGGGAGCAGTGCGGTGGGACGGTACTATGCCCAGGGCACCTCAGTCATGGAAGAGGTTGGGGGAGAGCACTGGTTAATTACTCCCCCCACCAACCTGGCTGGTCGGGAGTCGAACCGGCAACCTTTGGGCTACTAGTTTTATGCCCTAATTGCTTGTGTGTGTGTGTGTGTGTGTGTGTGTGTGTGTGTGTGTGTGTGTGTGTGTGTGTGTGTGTGTGTGTGTGTGAGAGAGAGAGAGAGAGTCAGAGACTGCATGGTGGCCTTGTAGTGTAGTGTAGTGCAGTACAGGATAGTGCACGCAGCAGAAAGAGAAACCTGACCAGAGCACATCTGTGATTGGAGCTGTCAGTCAAAAACTCCCCAGCAGCCTCACCCGTGGATTAGCACCTGTCGCCATTCACTCTGACCTGACAATCATTCTTTCTCAACCAATTGGACACCAATGTCTTTCAAGGTCTCTTTATTTTCCTTCCTAGCCCTTTGGTGCCGGATGTGGTGGTGAATAGTCTTCATTGTCCGTCTGCGTTTTTTTTGTCCGTAAGATGGATCCCTCTTTCCCCTCATCATCACTCTCCTTTCTTTCAGCTGAACCACCTTGTGACTCACCAGCTGTTGAAAAGATAGCCGGCTGTTCCACCTGAGGCCAATTTTAGAGAGAGACGTGATATGTTGTCAGTTAAGTCCTTTGACGTCAAAACTGAGTTTAGACTGAAAATGGTCTTCATTACACCTCCTTTATCTTGTGACTAAGCGTTATGGTCCAAATGTGTCTCGTTTGAGAGATATTGCTATGTCAAATTTTCAGTAACTACAATATCCAACCTAATACCAAGGCTTTGAAGGCCTTTTTCTCAATGTCAATGTTGGTGGGTGGTTGACGTGTAAGGCCTTAACACACTTACAGGAGGAAACATGAAAAAATGGGTGGAAAAATTGGGGGAAAAGTTGAAAAAATGGGGATGTCAGTGCAGTGGAATTTCGCCTAATTTTTGCCATTTTTGGGAAAATATGTCGGTGCGACTGCGGTGTGACATCATTGGTTTGACATTTCTATAAGATACAATAAAATGATTAATATTCTGCACAAACATATCCCCAATGCTCTTTCTGCTATTGTTCCTTTAACCCCCACCCCACACACACACTACTACCCATCTGCACCCCCACCCCCACCC
>NC_085875.1:38766239-38776239 GCF_034702125.1 Engraulis encrasicolus
CAGAGATAGAGAGAGCACTAGAACAAAATTGGGTGACCGACAGACAGGCAGGCCGAGACAGAGATTGACTCGACTAGCAAAGGGATTTTGTGGGAAATCTCTGGACAGATATGGAGTGATAAGTGTGTGTGTGTGTGTGTGTGTGTGTGTGTGTGTGTGTGTGTGTGTGTGTGTGTGTGTGTGTGTGTGTCTGTGTCTGTGTCTGTGTCTGTGTCTGTGTCTGTGTCTGTGTCTGTGTCTGTGTGTGTGTCTGTGTGTGTGTGTGAGACAATCTCTGGACAGATATGGAGTGATAAATGCTTGTGTGCGTGTGTGTGTGGCATAGAGATGCTGTATCTGTGAGTGTGTGTAAGTGAGAGTGTTTGGAGGTCACGAAAACTGATTGCTTGGCCTGAACATTGATTGCCAGGCAGGCTTTACGCTCAAACTTCAGCCCCGGGCTAAGAGAAAAGTACCTGGTGATAAGATGAAGAGATTTCTCTACACGCTAGGCTACACTCTAAATGTACCCTCATCTTTGTGTGCGTGTCTGTGTCTGTGTCTGTGTCTGTGTCTGTGTCTGTGTCTGTGTCTGTGTGTGTGTGTGTTCACTATTCCACCACACACACTCACACTCACACTCACACTCACACTCACACTCACACTCACACTCACACTCACACTCACACGCACACGCACACGCAGGCACGCACACACATGGGAACTGTACCCTGTATAATATGCTATCCTGATGCATTTCTTTTTTGTAATTCGGTCTGCTTTTAATAATCTTCTGGTAACTTGTAATTTTAGCTTAATGTTAAACCTACTTTTTCTGCTGTAGCCTAATTATTAAATGTTGAGACAATCCTCAAGCTTGACTTCTCCTGTTATACAGGGTCTGTAAGCCAAGGAAAGTCATGCTGTTTTCCTGGGGTGTAAGAGGAGAGAGAGGGGCGGGCGGTCCATGCTGAGATGTTGGATATACTGTATAGAGAACAATATTGTCAGACTGAGTCCGGTTACCGTGGTATTGAGATCAAATTAGCAGCATACGTGCATGGATGTATCATGCACCAAAAGAGAAGTGCTTCGCTGGGCAGAACAAGAGTCAGGGAGAAGAGAAAAGAATTCCATGAACACGAAACTCCATGGATTAGCATGGAAGCCAGATCAAAGGATGGAATGCTCGATCCCACCTCACCCGGATCATCAAGGGGAATGAAGTTGGGGTGGGGGCAGAGGGGAGGAATTTGGGAACGCCGAACAAGTTTTTTTTCCCCCAAGGAGATTCTGACGTGGATTATCTCCACATTTGTTGGTGTGATGCAAACAGACATTGGGCATAGAGACAGTGAGTGATAGAGAGGTAGAATGACACAGAAGCAGAGAAGGACAGAGACAGACAGTGTGAGAGAAAATGAAGAGAGAGTTAGAAACTAGAGCTATTTCAATGGTACAATATTCTATGATTGTAAACAGTGTAACAACAGTGATGGGTAATGCTCATAACACTAGCGTTACTGATCTTTGTGGTTGTTGTCAATGTTGTTTGCAAATAGACATGCTAAGGAAGTGAATTTGAAGTATAATTTTGAGTTGTTTTGGAAATGAACATAACAGCAAAAGTAATGTCCACTCCCAGTGCCTGAAGATCCAAAGCCATGTGTGTTTTTAATGTTGTCTCACTGTAAAGGAGTGTGTGTGGGGGAGTGTGTGTGGGGGAGTGTGACCTTCTTAAAGTGATACTGTCCCATTTTTGGAAATATGCTCATTTTACACCTACCCTTGAGTTAAATGATAGGGCTTTACCGTTTTCCTGTACTTTCGACCATTCTCTGGGTATGGCAGTACAAATTTTACCTCCAAGCTAGCAGTTAACATTGAGTTCTATGAGACCAGCTGGCGGCTAACTGGTCTCATAGGACCATATTGCAATGTTTCTGTCACGCAATGTTTAGGTTCATTTTATGGTGTCCTGTGGTGTGACTGCTCTTATAGAAGGATTTTTAAAAAATATATATATTAAAACACATATTAAGATTAAACACAATATCATTATCACGTTAGCATGAGCTCAGATGTCAGTCATGTATATACAAAAGGATAAAAATGGCCATAATGCAGTGAATTTCCTGTGGTGTGACTTAATTTTCCTGCGGTGTGACATGCCTATGCAATGTGTTGATGCAGGACACATTTTCTCAAAAATGGCAAAAATTAGGCGAAATTCCTAAGTGCTTTATTTTTTTCTATTTTTTCAGTACATTTTTTCAGGTATTGGAAAAAAAAAAATTGGGGGGGGCGTTACGCCCTTAAACGTCAACCACCCACACACACACACACACACACACACACACACACACACACACACACACACACACACACACACACACACACACACACACACACACACACACACACACACACACACACACACACACACACCCCACAGACACACACAAAATGTGAGATGCCCCTTATATATTATTTCTTATCTTTAACCGTGGCAGTGCAGAGCGGATTTGGGTTAACCCGTGAGATGGAGTTTATAACCTGACTTCCACCACCACCACCCCATCCCCCGAGACACACACATGCATGCAGGCATGCAGGCTCGCACTCTGGCACACACACACGCTTACTCACACACACGACCTGTGCATAGATGTGCTTTTCACCTTAATTTCTGAGATTACCTCGGCAATCAGGATTAGTGTTGTCTGTGCCCACAGGGGCTGAGAGACAGAGAGACAGACAGAGAGACAGACAGAGAGACAGACAGAGAGACAGACAGAGAGAGAGACAGAGAGAGAGACAGAGACAGAGAGAGACAGACAGAGAGACAGACAGAGAGACAGACAGAGAGAGAGACAGAGAGACAGACGGGTAGAGACAGAGAGAGGAAGAGAGAGCGGGAGAGAATGAGAGAGGGGGGATGGAGGGCAGCGATGAGGCAGTGTGCAGAAGGGCACCGTGATAAGAGAGTTGTGTTGAGCAGCCCCATCACATCACCACTGAGCTGACAGAGCTGAGGGGGAGACGGAGAGGTGGGCTGGGGACAGGACAGTGGGGGGAGATGAGAACCAGGGACATGGGACGTTATTATAAATGTCCATATGGCTTACAGTATGTGCTGTGTGTAGTGTGTTGTGTATGCATTTGTTCATTTAGTTTAAACTGCAATTTCAAATCTTCTATGTAAGGTCAGTTATGTAGAATAGAATTTGACAATAATGTACAGTTGTCTAGACTTCAAAAGCGAGAGGCAGTGACAGGAAAATAGAGATGGATAGACAATATGAGAGGTAGGAAGAAGGCAGGGAAGAGATGAGGCACAGGGAGTGAGATTGAAGAAGAAAGATAGAGATGGATGTGAGAGCGAGAGACTCTGTTGTGGGAGAGGGAGTGGGTTGATGAACTAATGGGCTTTTCATTGGCCCTGTGTGTGGAGGGCACTGGGCAGGCCATATGAGAAGCATTCGACGCGACTATGATGTATACGGGTCATTCCATATCAATTCAACACACAAACCTACTGCATGTATAAAAAAAAATGATGCCCGAAAAAAAAAAGAAAAACTTTTCCTCAGTCAGATACCTGGGCCTGGGCATATAACTTAACTGAAGAGCTCTCGAAGTTTTATGAAGATGCAGATGTGATTTTTTTAAATTAAAAAACATTTTTATTTACCTTTTTTCTTTTTGGAAAAAAATCTCAAGCCTGTAGCTTGAGATCGGTGTACACAGCACTTGATTGACTAACAGGCTTTTCAGTAGACCAGTGTGTGGGGTATGTGGCGGAGGGGAGGACCTACAGTTTCTAGCCATGATGGTGATGTATATCCCTATAGTGGCCTAGGTACTATAAATCACCACCATCCATCATCCCACCTCTGGCTTCTTCTGCCAGATAATGTGCCACTGTTCACAGTGTAAGGCATACATTATACCCTTTTAACCTATGTCATACACACCCATCATATACATTATACCCTTTTAACCTTCCTATGCCATACACAGCCACCCACCGTCCCAACTTGTCTGCTCGTAAATTGCTTATTGTGCCATCTCTCACTCGTGTGTGTGCACGCGTATGTGCATGTGTGCGTGCCTGTGCACGTGTGTGCGCATGTGTGTTAGATTGTAATAGACTTGATAGTGCCCTATTCCACTCCTTGACAAATCTTCAATTTTCATTCTTATTTTGAATGCCATTTTTACGTTTGATTAAAATGTTTGTGTGTGTGTGTTTTAATGCATAGTGTTTATATCAGACACACACACACACACCTCACACACACACACACACACACACACACACACACACACACACACACACACACACACACACACACACACACACACACACACACACACAGGTCTCTGATTCCAAGGATGGATGATGAGACAGGTGCTGACAGGTAGCCAGGCTAAACAGACAGACAGGAGTCTGGCTAAGTCACGTTGCACAGGGGCCACAGGGTGACCTAGCTAGCTTTCCTGCTGAAAACAAAAGTGTTGTTTTCAAAGCATCCCGTTATGCTGTGGGATTATAAACTGATCTCTTAGCAGTCAGCCTAGAGTAATTTAATCCCCTCCGTTTACACAGTACACACGCACGCACGCACGCACGCACGCACGCACGCACGCACGCACGCACGCACGCACACACACACACACACACACACACACACACACACACACACACACACACACACACACACAGCAGTGTTTGGGCTGGATTGTTCCTCTGACTCACCTGTCCCAAGGTAGTCAAATAATAATTTTATATCTGTCTCCTGAGGCCAGTAGAAAAAAAGAGTACTGAGGGAAGAGTACTGAGATGACTGGAAACCTACTTTTCAGACCCACATCTTAGAAATGAAAGACAACCTAGGGCTGTATCCAGATATTATGTCTTATAACTTGTCCTGTTAAAAGATTAGATTCATTGCTGATATCGGGCCACTGTTGCCTGGGTAACTAGGCTGTGTGTTAATTCTCAACCCTAGGGTACGTGCCAACAGTGGCAGTTAAGGGCTGCGACAAAAAAATAAACACACAACGCTGTTTTTGGCTGATGAGGTCTTCTTGACGATTCAATTAAAATTGCCATCTTTATCCTTGAGTCCTAGGGCTACCAGAGGGAATGTATTCAATTGTTAGCTTAATTAAGTAGCTTAATTAATTGGAAATGTGTTGGCTAATGATATCTGACATCAGCCATGGTGTAGCTATTAGCCTTTTGAGATGATGATCATAAGTTGTGCAAGCTTAATCAGAAATCATGTATCTTGTCTCCTTTGGTCAACCAAATGAAAGGAACTGAGTGAATTTACCAATGTAAAATCTTAATTGCCCAGCTGTCTACATATGTCGTGGTGCCATCCTCTGTTGTACTATCCATCAGCTGTATCCACCCACTCAGTCCCTTGCAGTCTGATACAGTAGGGTGAATTTGCCTAATGCCATTTATCTTCATGGACTTTCCATGGAATCTGTTAATCTGGTGACGAAACAAGAGTTGTTGATCTTCTATACATGGGTGGTTGACGTTTAAGGGTGTAACGCCAACATTGTTTTTTCCAATTCCTGAAGAAATTGAAAAAAAAAAATTGAAAAAAATAAAGCACTAAGTGGTCCGTGGAATTTTGCCTTATTTTTGCCATTTTTGGGAAAATGTGTCCTGCATCAACACCGCAGGAAAATGAAGTCACACCACAGGAAATTCACTGAATTATGGCCATCTTAATCCTTTTGTATACATGACTGACATCTGAGCTCATGCTAACTTCATAATGATAATGTGTTAATCTTAATATGTGTTTTCATTTATAAAAACACTTTTTTTCCTTCTATAAGAGCAGTCACACCACAGGACACCATAAAATGAACCTAAGCATTGCGTGACAGAAACATTGCAATATGAAGACATATTAAGAGGTTAAAAGTCACCTTAAACTTCCACACTGCCCAATAACTGAGGTACTGACTGGTTAGGAGCCAGTCTTAAAGACCCTTGTAGTTGGCCTTGCAGCTGCCCGTTCACAAACATTGACACATACATGTCACCCCACAGGACGCAATTTGTGTTACGAAATTGAACTTGTAATTAATATTACTGTCCTGAGTTTTTTCACATTCACATATCTTAATATAAAGTTAATATTTATGCAATCATCCCAAATGCTTCATTCATCAAAATGTTGTTGGCTAATTTCTTATATATTATATTCCAGGTTTCATTAATGTTACAGTCACACCGCAGGATATTTGACATATAAACCTTTACATCAACCTTAACAAAAATGTGTCTTCTCATCTAAGACTAATATGAAACATAATGTACCACATCTTCTTTCATTGACATTTGTTTTTTTTGTTTTTTTTTAATAACAGTTTTGTAGGTTTTTAACCAATGTTACGAAAAAACAAGGCATCACGTCAACCACCCACGTGCGTGTATAGGTGAACTGAACAGTCACTTTCCAAGTAATGATGTGCCAATAAGTAGCTGTATACTATTGACCCAACCTAGTCAACCTATTGATCGGGCAGACCGACATACCGTGCAGTTATCACTGTTATTGATCAACAACATCTCAGGCCTTCAAATTATGTTTGAGAGAGAGGGCAAGCAAGCAAACAAGGGATAGAAAGAGAAAAGGAGAAAAAGACACAGAGAGACAGAGAGAGCGAAAGACAGAGAGACAGACAGACAAAGAAGGAGAGGGAGCCAGAGAAAGGAGAGCCAGAGAAAGAAGGAGAGACAGAGAAAGATGGTGATAGAGAGAGAGGTTGAGAGAGCCAACAACAGAGAGAGAGAAAGAAGGAGAGAGACTGAGAGATTGAAAATTAGATTTATTGTCCAGGTGTCAAGGGCTTAGTGCACAACAAGGACTTGCAAATCACATAATGCACATTCCAGGCAGTAACATAAAGTACAACAGCAGTAATGTTTGAAACAATATTCACCTGGGGGCTCTAACCTGGTTTCCCCTGGATATGGATGGTGTCACACACATGAGAGGATCTAGTCAATTCCACCTCCTTTAAAGCAGCACAAAGTCTGTTATTTTCACCAAAATCAGTTTTCCCCCAGCGAGTGACTCAGTCGTTTTTCAATCATTTTATTTATTTCCAAACATTTAAAATAATGTTTCCCAAACTCCTGTCAGTGGATCATCAACTTGCTTCATGGGTCAAAGGCACTCCTGGATTTGCTGTTCCAACCTTCAGGGACTTAGGGCTGTACTAAGCATGTTTCGGAGGAGAGAAGAACATCTATTGCCCGGACTAGTTACGTTTGGCACTAATGTGCTTATCTGCAAACCGCTCGTGTTCATACCGGGCTCTGAACTTTTCCGCATGTGACTGTGTTACCTGGATAAAAGCCACGCTGTCGTCAAGGTTCACAGAGAAAAACCAATTATTTTGGGGTTCACATTGTGGACCAAATTTCCGGTTCGCGAACGCTAAGATCTGTGGTGTGAACATGACGTCTGGTTCGTGAACGGGTATCGTCACGGCTCTCAGTCGGCCTGAATGCGCCTAAACAGGGGTAACTCCGGCTCCAACCTGTAAGGCAATCGAAGACAAAAACAAGAGCAATCACAGATGACAACCTGGGGGCTCAGTGGGCTAGTCAGCCGTACCAGACCATCCACTAGGGGTGGGCGATATGACGATATTATATCGTGAATCGCGATATTGAGTAAAATATCGTCTCGAATCTGCCAAAGTGGAGAAATCGTATAGATCGTCTTGCACTGAGGATGTTTATTATCAGTATCAGAGTGACGTTTTCTCACTTGTGTTGTTGTCTTCACTTTATTCTTTACATTATTTTATTCCAATTGTACACTTTATGAGAGTATCATAAGTGTGTTAACATTTTATTGACTGCAAATTACAAATTGCAAGTATGAAAGTTTTTTTTTGTTGTTTTAATTTTTTTGGATGGAAGATCGTGATAAACAATCGAAATCGATATTTCATGTTAAAAAATCTTGATACAACATTTTTGCCCTATCGCCCACCCCTACCATCCACTAAAAACAAAAACAAAAATATTGGAATCCGTAGGATTAGCTATTGTTGCAGCACCTTGACTTGTGCTTTCACTGAAACATCGTTGACCCAAGTACATGTAACCAATCTTCTGATGTCTGTGAAGCCTCTCATTTATCTAGGTCACGTTATCCAAAGAGTTTATGGGTAACACAACTGGACGTTCTTGCAGCTTTTCAAAATAAACTCCTTGGATAAGCTTTGGACCGAAACCAAGGTGATGTGTTGTCTTAGCCTGTATGTGTGTCAAATGGGTGATTTATTTGTGCCTGGTTGGTAAGCGTGGGCTTTGTTTTCATCGCGTCCGTCTGCTTGTTTGTTTTTAACAGCCCAAACACCCATGTTGACGTCTCGTTAAAAAAAAGACATTGGCAAGCTCTGTCCACACATCACAACATCTAGAGCACGCACACACACACACACACACACACACACACACACACACACACACACACACACACACACACACACACACACACACACACACACACACACACACACACACACACACACACACACACACACACACACACACACACACGTGAAGTGAGTGAGTGAACTCAGTCGTGAGCTCAATCTGTCTGTCAGCTCAGGGTGTTGACACAGCAGCCATCCGCATGTACTGGTTGGCGGTGGGCTTGTGTGCAGAGGCACAATATGCAGAGATTAGCCAGCCTGGGCGGCGTTGTTAAAGCAGGCTCTGGATAAGATTAGAGCACTCTTGTCACTCATATAGCTATTTTGTTGCTCTATATACAGTAACACTACGCACACACGCACACACGCATGCATGAATTGCACACACACACATTTTGTCTAGCTTTATCTTGCTCCTAGGTCTCTCTCTTTCTCTCTTGCTCGCTCGCTCTCTCACTCAATCACTTGCTCTCTCGCGCTCTCTTTCTCTCTCTCTCTCTCTCTCTCTCTCTCTCTCTCTCTCTCTCTCTCTCTCTCTCTCTCTCTCTCTCTCTCTCTCTCTCTCTCTCTGAGACACACACACACACACACACACACACACACACACACACACACACACACACACACACACACACACACACACACACACACACACACACACACACACACACCACACACACACTAGTTGTTTAAATGAGGCAGGGCTGTAATGAGTGCTACTAGGGTGAGGCCACCTGCTACTCCAGTGTAGCTGTTCACGCTTCATATCCACACACACACACACACACACACACACACACACACACACACACACACACACACACACACACACACACACACACACACACACACACACACACACACACACACACACATCTACACACACACAGGCTCGTTTCTAGAATTTTGGGGGCCCTAGGCAAAGGGGTTGTTGAGGGCCCCGGGTGTTCTGGGAAGCCACGGCGCATGGGACCGCTTTTGGGCACTTCAGTCATTGTCACATACCATTACAACATGTCACAGAATACATGTAAACCTAATGGAATGCAATCTACCTTTATTATAATATCCCTATCAGTTCATTTTCTGAAACTTCATGAATAAAGACCTGGGCAAATAAGTTCAATATTCTCGTGATTTCATGAAGTAATGTTCTGTTGTGTAGGCCTACTGTAGGCTATGTAACCTGGCCTATCTTAACATCACATGAGAGCATATGGCCCAATTTTTGACCCGACCACCAAAATCATGATCTGCATTGCCAATCACAAATAAAGAATTAGGTTTAATCTTTCCAACCACTTTTAAAATCCAACATAGGGTGCAACATTTGTGAAAAGAACTATTGACTCATAAAACAGAACAATCTCGAGACGTTTGCCCAGTGCTTGTTACAGCGGATTGTCAGTGCGATGTCACTGGCCTGGGAAAGTTTGATTGCAGTAGGCTACAGAGAGTAATTTGTTGTCTTCGAGATAATTTTTACTATCAAAGCAACTGGTTTGAGCCAAAATAATGTATGTAAACTGGC
>NC_085875.1:38781239-38786239 GCF_034702125.1 Engraulis encrasicolus
GCGGTGTGACATGCCTATGCAATGTGTTGATGCAGGACACATTTTCCCAAAAATGGCAAAAATTAGGTGAAATTCCTCAGACCAATTAGTGCTTTATTTTTTTCCCATTTTTTCCATCAATTTTTTCAGGAATTGGAATAAGTTTTTTTTTTAAATTGTCTTACGCCCTTAAACGTCAACCACCCATATATCTTTTTGTTCTTATCTTATCTGTGTCTTTATCTTTTTTGCATGTGTTGTTGTGAACGTCACTTGCATCTCACACAGATGTTTTGCCGAACATCAGTGCTGTCGCTGGAGGATAGAGGGACTGCTGCCAGGTAGCGATAACGTCGTCAGTAGCATATTTCATTTTTTTGTCTTCTACTTGGCCTCAAAACTCTACAATAGGTCCTACGCCCTTCCAAAAAAAAATCCTCATGGAAAAACACTCTCACAAAAAATGTACCGAGCAACTTGGTATTGATCACTGGAACAGTTTTTTTTTAAATATATTTTTTGGGGTATTTTTTGTCTTTATTTCAGATTTGAACAAAATTTGACATGGTGATTCAATCAAATCACATGACACAACTCGCTGAACAGTTTCTGCAACATCCTTGCATCTGTATTAAAACTCAACTTGTATTGTTAATTCTTTTTTCAATTTTTTTTATGTGATCTCTACCATGTGGAAATGCATTCAGCATGTGAAACCAGTCACTGACAACTCACTGTTGTCAAAATAAAGCTAAATGGCTAACAAGTAACAACAGAGCTAATTAAAGCCGCAAGCGGCGATGACGGGCCCTCGCACCTACGGCTCAAGGCGGGGCATATCTCCCCATCACATCCTGCCCAAAACAAAAATGGAGTCTCTACGACGTTCGGTTCACGAGATACAGCTATTTCAGAACTACACTTTTACTGCAGTTCATTTGCCTACCACATGGTGGCGCTATATCAAGTTGCCATATTAGGCATATAGAAGAAGTTTATATTCATTATATTAATGAACACATGTGTTTGCACTGTTTTATAAACACTGCAAACTAAAATGGTGGCCAACTTCCTGTTTTAAAAAGAGGTCCAATTATCTCACTTCCTGTTGGGATTAGCCTTGCCACTGTATGACATTTTTTTGTTCGTCTTAGTAAGATACACATCCAAAAAAAAATTGGAGTCCGTAGCTTCAAGTTTATTCTGGTCCTGCCCTATAGACCCATGACTTAAGGGGGCGCTACAGAGCCCATAAGCTGTCTTAAGGGTGTGGCTTGTTTGGAGACGTACGTGCTGCCCTACCAAACACCTGTGCAAAGCAACGTTGAAAGATATGCATGGCAACCCCCTCAGAAAGGGCACATTAGAGGCACATTTTCTGTAATTTTTTCATCAGACTTCATCAAACCGCCATATTGTTTTCGTACAGCATATTGACAATTCCTTCGCAATATATCATCTGCAATGTCTTAAGATCATTTACAAATTGAAACGAAATTGAACAGTTGTATGGTTCAGGACAAGTACATCAAAGTTCATGGTATGACAATTTTGTCGTATGTCAAAAGTTGCATTTCAAGTCCAATTACCTCACTTCCTGTTGGGTGTGGCCATGGCATCCTAAAGACTTTTTTGATTGGCTTAGTGAGATACACACACACACAAATTTTGGAGTCCATAGCTTCAACTTTATGCCGGTCCCACCCCATAGGCCCATGACTTAAGGGGGCGCTACAGAGCCCATGTGCTGGGTAAGGGGTGGGGCTTGTTTTGAGAGGTACGCTGTGTCCTACCAAACACCTGTGCAAAGCAACACTGAAAGATATGCATGGCAACCCTCTCAGAAAGGGTATAGTGGAGGCACATTTTCTGTCATTTTTTCATCAGAATACATCAAGCCGCCATCTTGTTTTCTTACAACATATTGAAAATTCCTTCGCAATATATCATCTGCGATGTCTTAAGATCATTCACAAATTGAAATGAAACCGAACAGTTGTACGGTTCAGGACAAGTACATCAAAGTTCATGGTATGACAATTTTGTCGTATGTCAAAAGTTGAATTTCTAGTCCAATTACCTCACTTCCTGTTGGGTTTGGTCATGGCATCCTAAGACTTTTTTGATTGGATTAGTGAGATACACACACAAAAAAATTTTGGAGTCCGTAGCTTCAACTTTATGCCGGTCCCGCCCCATAGGCCCATGACTTAAGGGGGCGCTACAGAGCCCATGTCCTGAGTTAGGGGTGGGGCTTGTTTTGAGGGGTACGTTGTGTCCTACCAAACACCTGTGCAAAGCAACACTGAAAGATATGCATGGAAACCCCCTCAGAAAGGGCACAGTGGAGGCACATTTTCTGTCATTTTTTCATCAGAATACATCAAGCCGCCATCTTGTTTTCTTACAACATATTGAAAATTCCTTCGCAATATATCATCTGCGATGTCTTAAGATCATTTTCAAATTCAAACGAAACCAAACAGTTGTACGGTTCAGGACAAGTACATCAAAGTTCATGGTATGACAATTTCATAGTATGCCAAAAGTTGACAAAAGTTCTACTTTAGCTCCAATTACCTCACTTCCTGTTGGGTGTGGCCATGGCATCCAAAAGACTTTTTTGATCGGCTTAGTGAGATACACACACATAAAAAATTTGGAGTCCGTAGCTTCAAATTTATGCCTGTCCCGCCCCATAGGCCCATGACTTAAGGGGGCGCTACTGAGCCCGTCGGCCGATTTGGGGGCTGAGCTTTATTGGAGTCCATCGTGCCACCCTATCCAACACCTGTGCCAAGTTTCGTTCAAAGTTACGCATGGCAACCACCTCAAAAATGGCCCGACGTGCGGGAAAAATGTATCACAAAGCAAGAACAATAGGGCCTCGCACCCTCCGGTGCTCGGGCCCTAAATATAGCTGCAAGCAGCAATGCGGGGCCAAGCAGTAAAGTTGCCAAAGTCGCCACGGCAACAAAAGGAGCTGCACCGCCCCCTTTGGCCCAAAATGTTGGCAATGTTGGTGTGCATTCCTCGGAAGGGAGTGTGATCTTATGAACCAAGTTTAGTTTGAATCCGTTGAAGAACTGCCGAGATATGAGCTCACTTCCTGTTACCTGTTGGTGGCGCTAGAGAGTTTGAGCCTGGGGTCTGGATTTTTTTGTGGGAGGTCATGGGATGGACTAGTACGTGTGCAAAAAATCCTAACAGAATTTGACAAACGATTGCTGAGGTATGACCTCACTTCCTATTTCACCACTTTTACCACAATTTTGATTGGCTGTCACCCTCAAACGATAAGAGGTATCAAAAAATTATTTGAATACCCCAAAGCAAATCAGTGCCAAGATGAAGTGTACCCTTTTGTAGGGCATTCTGACCAAAATTGTGGGACAAGTAGCATTTTTATTGAATTTCACAAAATTCAAAATGGCGGTCTTTTTTCTTCCGGTTGACATGAAGTCATATAGTGCGTTGGATTCGGCTTGGCCTAAAGATTCTAGTGATAGTATTATTTTGAAAATTAGGCATATGGTGTAAAAGCTACAAGCATAAATGTAGCTAAAAATTTGACCTGTTGGTGGCGCTATAGAGTTTGAGATGGGGATATGATTTTCTTTGAGGTAGATCATGGGATGGACTACTATGTGTGTAAAAAATCCTAGCCTAATTGGACAAACGGTTGCTGAGATATGAGCTCACTTCCTGTTTTGCCACTTTTACGACAATTTTGATTAGCTGTCACGGCTAATCGATTAAAGATATCCAATATTCCTTGAGACCCCATATAAAGCTCAGTACAGAGATACACTATACCGAATTTCGGGCGAAATGGTCAAAAATTGTGGGAGGAGTAGCATTTTTATTGAATTTCACAAAATTCAAAATGGCGGGAAAACTATCCAGGCGGAAAATGACGTCATAGGGTGCGTTGGATTCGTCTTGGCCCAAGGATTCCAGGGATACCAGGTTTATGAAAATTGGCCCAGCGGTTCAAAAGTTACAAGCAGAAATGTACCTGCGACCTTCACCTGCTGGTGGCGCTAGAGTATTGGGCCTGGGGACCTATAACTCGCTGCGGGTAATGTTGATGCTGCCTCAAATATGTGTGCCAATTTACAGCAATTTTCTATGTATGGTTCTATGGGCTACCATAGACTTACAGTGAATTTTACAAAATTCAAAATGGCGGAATTTCCCTTCTGCGTTGACATAACTTCATATAGTGCGTTGAATTCGACTTGGCCCAAGGATTCTAGTGATAATAATATATTTTA
Organism: Engraulis encrasicolus; assembly: GCF_034702125.1. NCBI lineage: Eukaryota > Metazoa > Chordata > Actinopteri > Clupeiformes > Engraulidae > Engraulis > Engraulis encrasicolus. Next base: position 38,785,496 of record NC_085875.1, read on the forward strand.
CATCGTGCATATGGTTTAAAAGCTACAGGCAAAAATGTAGCTAAAATTTTGACCTGTTGGTGGCGCTACAGAGTTTGAGCTGGGGATCTGATTTTTTGTGGTAGGTCATGGGATGGACTACTATGTGTGTACAAAATCCCAGCCTAATTCGACAAACGGTTGCTGAGATATGACCTCACTTCCTGTTTTGCCACTTTTACGACAATTTTGATTGGCTGTCACGGCTAAACGATAAAAGATATCCAATATCCCTTGAGACCCCATGTGTAGCTCAGTCCAGAGATACTATATACCAAGTTTCGGGCGAATTGGTCAAAAATTGCGGGAAAAATAGCATTTTTATTGAATTTTACAAAATTCAAAATGGCGGGAAAACTATCCTGGCGGAAAATGACGTCATAGAGTGCGTTGGATTCGTCTTGGCTCAAGGATTCCAGGGATACCAAGTTCATGAAAATTGGCCCAGCGGTTCAAAAGTTCCAAGCAGAAATGTACCTGCAACTTTGACCTGCTGGTGGCGCTAGAGCGTTGGGACTGGGGACCTATAAATCGCTGTGGGTAATGCTGAGACTGTCCCTAATGTGTGTGCCAATTTACAGCATTTTCCTACCTACGGTTCTATGGGCTGCCATTGACTTGCTAAGGAGAATTATGGTGACATAATAATAAGAGAATACCAGCTAACTCTATAGGGGCCTTCGCCAGCTTCGCTGCTTGGCCCCTAATAACGTCTTGCCTCTATAA
>NC_085875.1:38788739-38796239 GCF_034702125.1 Engraulis encrasicolus
CTCCCTCACTCACTCACTCACTCACTCTCTCTCTCTCTCTCTCTCTCTCTCTCTCTCTCTCTCTCTCTCTCTCTCTCTCTCTCTCTCTCTCTCTCTCTCTCTCTCTCTCTCTCTCTCTCTCTCTCTCTCTCTCTCTCTGCCTCTCTCTCTCTCTCTACCTCTCTCTCTCTCTCCCCCTGTCTACCCTATCCTTAGCTCCAGCCATCCCACACCGTTTGCATGTTAGCGACAGGAAGAGGAAGTCTGCCCAGTGGGCTAAACGCTTATCTAGTCCACTTCAGCCCTCGCATCTGGCTGACTGACTGCCTGCTTCTAGCCAAGTGCAAAACCTGACCCTGGCACTAAGCTTACGTTTGAGAAGGGGAAGATGTGGAATAAATTTATGATGATGATTTTGAATACTATTGACCTTTTTTACTTCACCATTAAGGATGGTTGGTAGATAGTTTTTTTAAATCATGATTAAGGTTAGGTGAGAATTTCGAATTGAAAATGGTCTGTCTCTACTGGTTTGAGCAGGAGGTATGGCGTGTTCAAAGAACGAATACATGAACGTACAGTGGAATGTTCAGAATAAGAAAAAGTATACAATAATAACAGTAAAATGGTTTACGAGAAGGTGTCTTGTGGTTGATGAATGTCAATCAAATGTTAGCAACTACCACAGCCATGCCCAACAGTTGGATTTTCAGGAAGTGCTTGTCCTTAGAGCACAGGCAAACCTTTGTGCGATATGAAATGTACAGCCGTATGAGAGTGTGGTTCATTAGTGCTGAGGTTTACAGCAAACCAGCCACACAGTTCCCCGTCAAGGTACATAAAGGCTCACTGTTTAATTACATCCACAAAACGCCGCAGACTGACTTTTCCTTGCCAGACCAGGCTTCACCGGATCAGGCCAAGCCAAGCCAAGCCAATCTAGACTAGTCTACTCCAACTGGATCACACCTGGCAGTGGGGTAGTCAGTGGCCTAAATGGAGAGAGAGAGAGAGAGAGAGAGAGAGAGAGAGAGAGAGAGAGAGAGAGAGAGAGAGAGAGAGAGAGAGAGAGAGAGAGAGAGAGAGAGAGAGAGAGAGAGAGAGAGAGAGAGAGAGAGAGGATTCCACCTGGTTACGTGGGCAGTGAGTGCCTGGATGGCTGGATTACACCTGGAAGTGGGGGCAGTGAGAGTGGCCAGAGTGAGAGAGAGCGAGAGTGCTGGAAAGAGGGAGAGTGGATTCCATCTGGTTACAGGGGCAGTGAGTGGCCTGGATGGCTGACAGAGTGAAGTGTGTCTGAAGCGTGGCTGCATGCGAGAGCTTAGTTAAGCAGATATTTAGGCCAACAGGAGTGAGCGGAATGTCCAGGGAAAGTTAAAGTCCCCATGACGGCAGTAGTGGTGCCTCGCATGTGCGTGGGGGGATGGTACCATGTAAGAACTAGGGAATATCGTATGACCGGAAACTAATCATCATACAAAAATTAACACTGACAGTGCAAGAACATTTGGAAAAAAACCTACCTTGAACAATATGAGAACAAATCACGGCCACAGGAACTGATTTCATCAATGATCGATTCAATGTGACTGAGACTCATCATCGCAATTAATATTCATCTTTTGTCATGGTAGCAATTTACAAACGATGCATCGTCTTATCCGTGGGCTACCTCAGTGGCATGTTTGGGAGCTGATTCATGAACCTGTGAAAGATGCAAACCTGTAACCTTTTGGTCACAGCCCGTGAGTCACAGGCCCGCTAACTTAAACAGGCCAGATCAGCCAGTACCTTAAAGCCACATAAATCCTACCATTTCTTGAAATAGGCTTTTTTAACACCTCCTTCCAGCCATTCTCGGAGTCTGGTGATATTGCTGTTGCCTTCAAGCTACCATGTATCATTGAGCCGGATGGGAGAGGGGTAAAAAATCAGTTATTTAACGCCATGGGATGTGGGAAATGAGCTTATTGACACTGTAACTAGCCCAGGCCAAGCGACCACTGCATTGAAAAGGTGCCTGTAGTAGTAGTAGGTTAATGCATTGGTTCCAGTAGATTACGTGAGGGAAAGGTTTAAGCCTTGGCTGTGAGTTGAATGGGGATTAGGAGGGCCACTGAAAGTTACACACACACACACACACACACACACACACACACACACACACACACACACACACACACACACACACACACACACACACACACACACACACACGTCGCAGAGAGAGAGAGAGAGAGAGTTCACTGAAGTTTCAAGTAATTTCACTCTAATTATGTGTTTCCAAGTTTATACATCTGTATTCTATTTCAGCAAGACAGTTCACAGACTCATGTACATGAGTGGAATGTATTGCACTGTTTATGTTTTGGTTATGAAAAGTGAGGTGAGTGTGCTGTTTTGCAGTGTCACCCTCAGACCTTGGTTACCGGGGGAAACCAAATGTCTTTGTCCTCATCCCTGCTAAGACGTTGCAGACCATCTTCACATACCTCTGGTCATCAGCCATGATGTCTCACAGTCTGCTACACTGATTCAGGACCTGTGGTGACACCGTTTAGAGCTGGGAATGCTGGTGTGTCAGTGGCCTTAGATTTAGTGTGTGAAATTAAAATGGCATAGTGCACAGGTTTCAATGTTATGTTCTTTTGAGAGACCATGAAATGATATGTGGGGAGTTGTTAGGAAATTCATGATTCATCATTTTGATAAGTGGATTAGATGTTAGGCACATAAAAACTAGACGTTCAGTCTATTATTACTGCGGCACGGCCAAAGAACACAAATTACAGGGACAGGACAGTTTGAAGGGACGAAAAAAAGTGAATTTCCTTTTCTTATTCTTAGTATATTACATAGGCCCTATTATATTATTATGATTATGTTGTAGCTGTAGTTGATAATAGATCAAGTGTGTGTGTGTGTGTGTGTGTGTGTGTGTGTGTGTGTGTGTGTGTGTGTGTGTGTGTGTGTGTGTGTGTGTGTGTGTGTGTGTGTGTGTGTGTGTGTGTGTGTGTGTGCACTTGTGCATGCGTGTGTGTTTGTTTGCTAGTCATACATTACAAATTATCAATCTTTAGCTGACACTAACAAAGAAACTGTAACTTTTTCCAGTACCAACCACTGAAATGTAAATGATTTGTGTGCGCGTGTACGTGCGTGCGTGCATGCGTGTGTGTGTGTGTGTGTGGACGTTGCTATATTGAGGTTTACTGAGCTGTTATTGAGTTGCCTGGTAGGTTTACAGGAATCCTAAGGTATGGCTTCTGTGGCTGTACTGATATGTGGTTCAGCCTCTATACTAATCAATAGAAGATCACAGGAAGATATGTACATTGATACAGTCAATAGGCATAACCTTTTGTTGTGGAGCTGTGTGTGTGTGAGTGTGTGTGTTGTATTATTTGAAGCCTCTCTCTCTCTCTCTCTCTCTCTCTCTCTCTCTCTCTCTCTCTCTCTCTCTCTCTCTCTCTCTCTCTCTCTCTCTCTCTCTACCTTCTACACTTCCTCTTCCTCTGTCTATTTTATTTAAATGTGCCAAATATCAGGATATCCACATTATTTGATATTTAATTGCTTTTTTTGTTTCCCTTGACCCATTTGAACATATTATTGGTATTAAAGGATGTTGGCTTGCTCGCTGTAGAGATCTCCATACATTTTTCATTTTTCATTTTTGTATATTTTCAGACAGTTTTTTTTCTGTGTGTATGTCTTGGCCTCTTTCTCTCTCTTACTCTCTCTTTCTCTCTCTCTCTCTCTCTCTCTCTTTCTCTCTCTCTCTCTACTCTACTCTACTCTCTCTCTCTCTCTCTCTCTCTCTTGCACGCTCTCTTGCTCTGTCACTTTTTCTTTCCATTTCTGCATGTGCGGTGTGTGTGGTGTGTGTGTGCGTGTTTCAGCTCATGCTGCAAAGAATACTTGGGTCATGCTTGTAGGGGTGGGCGGTATGGCCAAAAATGTATACCTCGGTATAATTTTAGCCACGGTATATATCACGGTATATATCACGGTATTTTACATTTGTGTAAAATTTAAGCATTCCGTCGCAAAATGTACAAAACACCTTTTTTTTTTACTTTTGCATTTGCATTTTTTAAACATTTGCATTTTTTGTAATGTGTGTGAATTCTTGCTATTCAAATCTTTTGAAAACAAACAAAAACTATGTAAAATGCATTTTGCAATGCAATGCAATGCAATAGGCTACAACACTGTCAATTTCACCAAGTCTAGAAGTAGAGGGGTTAAACTAGGGAAGGGAGGGGTGTCAAACTGAACATGGATTTTATCCAATAAATCGTTCATTTGACCCTTTTTTCTATTTCTGGAGTTGCTGGGGGTAATTTGGAAATGTGTGCTTGCATCTGTGATTATGCCAAGCCTAATGGTTCAGCTGTTATTGTTAAAGTTAAAAAAAACGAACTTTAACATGAGGCAGCTAGCAATGCATTGTAGAACTAATGCATTTAAATGGCAGCTATCACTGCAGCAGCGGTTAGCGTGCTAACGTTAGCGAAATCGCTAAATCACATTTTAAACAGTGAACAGTCATCTAAGTTACTAACACCCAGCCAGATATCGTGAATGATATTATCTCACCTGGACACAGTAACATACAGTAAGGCTGGCGCAAATGTAAAGCAACCAGTAGCACATAGATTTAGCACATTTCTGTTGTCAGACACCAGCATTGACATGAATGACTTGGGCTGTTAGCTTGCTAACTTGCTTTTCACACACCACTGTACATTAAATTGTGGAGACCAGAATCGAAATCACATACAGTTTAAAACAATAGTTCACTACACTAACTATACATTTTACACTTAAAGCTTAAATGAAATTGTGTTTCTGTTCTACAACCACATTCTTTTGCTACTACGAGAGACAGTCTTGTGGATGTTCAAAACGTTGTCTATTACTGCCATCTGAAGGACGCAATGCGCTATGGCGGTAGAGCGGTATGGACAAAATCCATACCTTGGGGGAAAAAATACCTCGCACGATAGTATACCGTCCATACCGCGCACTCCTACATGCTTGTTATTTTTACTCCCTGTGAAATCCCTGGGCCGTCTCATTTTTCTGTGGGATTTCGCCCCCCTTCAGTCTGCTGTCTCATCCCTTTCCCTTTTAAACACACCCTAGTCTACACACACACACGCACACACACACACACACACACGCGAACACCCACACGGTTTGCTTTCCTTACTGACTCTCACTATTCCTCTTTCCCTCTGTCTGTCTCTCTCTAGCACGCCATCTCTCTCTTTCACACTTGCACACCCAACCACACGCACGCACACTCACAAGCACATGCACACACTCACTTCCACCCAGTAGTATTTTTCTGGGTCACCCTGTTGGAGAGGGAGAGGCTAAACTCTAAACTCTGTTCCGCTGCATTTTTAATTGATTATATTTATAGATGAAAGGCAAGTGTCTCACCGTTTCGTACTGTTCTCAGTTTGACCTTCAATGCAGCAGTTTTGGCAACTGCTGGCACAACACAAACATGAACGCATGCGCATGCGCACACACACGCACACACACACACACACACACACACACACACACACACACACACACACACACACACACACACACACACACACACACACACACACACACACACACACACACATCCTGGAAGCGCTCCTGTTTTTGCCAGCGGGTAGCTCTTGATAAGAGGATCATCCCCAACGGGGCGTGTGTGCGTATATATGTGTGTGTGTGTGTGTGTGTGTGTGTGTGTGTGTGTGTGTGTGTGTGTGTGTGTGTGTGTGTGTGTGTGTGTGCATATGTGTGTGTGTACACGTGAATGTGTGTGTGTGCACACGTGAATGTGTGTGTGTAATGGTTATATAGGGATGTCATGAGGATTGCTTCCCGTAGTTGTGTGTGTTTGTGTGTGTGTGTGTGTGTTTGTGTGTGTGTGTGTAAGCTTATAGATTGCTGGTGTTTGTATGTGTGTAAAGTCTCATACAGTATCCACAGGATCTGCAATATTCTACAGAAGATACCTGAGCTGCACGCACGCACGCACGCACGCACGCACGCACGCACGCACGCACGCACGCACGCACGCACGCACGCATACACCATGAGAGAAGGCCAGAAGGCATTTTATCCCTCTTGCAGCATAGACACTGAATAGACACTCACTTGCTAGCTTCATAATGTCCCCTCAAACAGTCAAGCCTCTTTCATAGAGCCTAAAACTTCATCAACTCTTCTCTGGTTAAACAAAAGACATCATGCATGATCCTATACTATGATGGTGTCTAGATTTTGCCTTTGAAGGCCTCACCTCTGCAGGTCACCCAAGCAGCAGTTTTCTGCCCAGCCTTAAAACTGGCCCTGTACAATAATAACTGATCATCCTACAAAGGCGACTTTGTTTTTGTCCTTTGAAGGCCTCATCTCTGAAGGTCACTCAAACAATAGTTGCTTGCTCAGCACTTTCCATCCAGCCCATCTCCCAGCCTGCCCTTGGCAGGGTTGCTAGAGCCCTTGATGTTTTTTTTGTGGTGTACCGTACTCGATTTTGCCAAAGTGCTTTTTGAGCTTAAGGGATCAATCCGAAATGTTCCCTTATTCATTACATGGTGCTTTATGTGGGGAAGCAGTCGAGTACCCGAACTAGCTACCTACACAGTAAGCAAAAGCAAGGAAACCTTGGCCAAGAGCGGGGGTGCCCAACCTTTTCCAAGTTGGGCCCATTGGAAATATAATGTTTTGGGCCCACCTCTGGACCATTGTGCAATAAAACTCAAATACATAGTTTTCAGCAGCACACACAGAAATATTATTATTATTATATTGTTAATTTAATGATTTCAAGGCCCACTTGGAACACCCTCAGGGCTCACCAGTGGGTGCCGGTTCGACTCCCGACCCGCCAGGTTGGTGGGGGGAGTAATCAACCAGTGCTCTCCCCCATCCTCCTCCATGACTGAGGTACCCTGAGCATGGTACCGTCCCACCGCACTGCTCCCTATGGGGCGCCACTGAGGGCTGCCCCCTTGCACCTGGTGAGGCATAAATGCAATTTCGTTGTGTGCAGTGTGTTCACTTGTGTGCTGTGGAGCTGTGTCACAATGACAATGGGAGTTGGAGTTTCCCAATGGGCTTTCACAAGAATAGAAATAGATTTTTTTTTAGATTTAATTTCCAGCCTTTTGACGCGTTTCTGCTCCATACGGAACACACTTTTATTTATAAATACAGGACGATTCTGTATTTCAAGGGACCGTTGGCAACCCTAGAGCCTAAGAGCCAGATACAGTTCCCAAAAGTGCCACATATGGCTCTTGAGCCATAAGTTCCCTACCCATAGTGTAGAAGCTACTTTATTTGATCAAATGTAGTCAAATGTTGTCAATGTTTACTCAGTCATTCTGTTGTACGCGATGTGGAATAACCAAACATATTTTAGTCCAGTGCACAGCACAATGTCAATGGGTGGAAGATTTCGGAGTCTACGTCTGTGAAGTCCCACTTCATCAAGAACCC
>NC_085875.1:38801239-38813739 GCF_034702125.1 Engraulis encrasicolus
GGGCTGTCTTGGGGAAAAAAGCCAAAAACAGCTGCTTATAATAATTTATTAACCCTTTTTACTTGAAAGGGAACTTAAAGTCTTGGGCAGGGAAATATAAACTATAAAATTTAAAAATATTGAAATGAAAAAGTGATAAAATAGAAATGGAGATTAATTTAAATTCATGATTGTATCTCATTTTTACATTTAATTTCAGTTTTTTTAGTCCGAAAGATTAAGATTTGGGGGGAAATCGCTGCTTATCAAAAAAAACGTGCGAAAACCGTGATGTCATTTTCATCAAGAAAACCGTGATGCTCATTTTTTCCAAAACCGCCCAGCCCTAATGCACACACACACACACACACACACACACACACACACACACACACACACACACACACACACACACACACACACACACACACACACACACACACACACACACACAGTGCCCACAATGAGATTGCTCTTCACAGTCTTTCTCTTGGGAGACATTCGGTTCGCTCGTCCCCCTTTTAGATATGCATTTAATGTAAACATTATGACATGCTCACATATGCACCACTGTACGCCACACTTGTAAAACCACACACTTTAACTACACGTAGAAGACACAAGATATTTTATTAGGCAATTTTGTTTTAAGACAAGGCAGCACGGTCTCCGTAACTGATATGATGGTTATTTTTCACAGGCTGTGAAAATTACACCGTAAAAACGGCCAAACCTCTCGTAAAATTAAAGATATTTACAGATCTTCCAAGATATTTCCTCACTGTGATCTAGTAGAGAGCAAGAGATATGCTTCATCGATCCTGAAGGAAATGAAGGTGTCTCGTAGCAAATTCTAGCAGTGCACATTTAGTCATATTCATCTACAGTATGACGCATATCTATTTATTAACACCATTAGGACGGTAAAACCTTTGGAATTTTTTATTAGAGTTCAAACTTTTATTTCTTTTAGGTTTACCCTTTTCGCTCCTCCAGCACCTGCACTTGTGTGATGTGTACGTCTCGCCGTTAAACATAATACTGTATGTATTTTATCATACATACATACATAGCATATGCTTTATATAATAATATGTTTTACGTATCATGCATATACTCTATTTAACTGTCCCAGTGCAAAGAGTAACACAGTACTGTAGGATTGAGGGGGAAAAATCTGTTCTTCCCCCTGTTTCCAGTCTGTTCCACCCCTCAGAGACATCAGTAGGGCATTGGAGGACAGACGTGATACAAGGAGCCTTGGCAGGATCTAGACTCCACTGAAGTGGTGTGCTGTATGCAGGGCCACTGACAGCTTTGAATGGGCCCCGGACAAAGCCATCAGAAAGGGTCCCCCACTAAATATATTCAATGCAATGAAGACCAAATACTGGGCCCCATCTCTCCCTGGGCCGGAGACAATTGACCCCTTTGCCCCCCCTGCCAGCTTCCCTGGCTGTATGTGTATGCCAAGCAAGGGGGAGTGGCAGGACTTGGCTTTGCTGCCAGTGCTGTACTGGCCTGTTGTGTCCATCCCTTCCCATAACCCTTTGCTCCTTCCTAAGACTGCTGAAGAAATAGCCATTTCCTGTCCAGGGTAGGCGCATGTAGGGCACACCCTGTGTTTTTAGTTCCTGTTCGTCTGGGAGCGTGCTCACCTTTAACCCATCTCGGAAGGGGGTTGCCAGAATTTTTTGTTGCCTTTGTTGCAAGTACTGTACAGATCGACATCTCGATGGGAGCTGTTCCGTCTCCTCTTGCCATGGTGGAGATGGCTTAGTCATATCACATTATCAATTTTTTTTGTAACCTGCAGAGCAGAGAGATATTTCCATAGTTGAAGAAACCTGTTTCCTAAAGGATACTGAAAGTAGACGCTGACAATAGTTACATGCAACCTTAAATGAATTATGAATTATGTGGAATTAGGACATTTCCGTTCTCCATAAAATATACATACAGGCAATCAAAGGGCCAATTAATAGGACATGTTATTCGCAATGTAGGAAGGAATGGCCTTTTTTTTCTTTGGAAATGAAAGCAAAAACAGAATGTCCTCAGGGCTTATTTCTCATACTGGAGGGTCAATTCAATAAGGCTGAAATCCAGTGAGACTAGCTGCTGTATTCCTGACAGTCCAATAACGTACCCCTCCAGTCAAGCCTCCCCCTCCTGTTCTCATTATTGAGGACTTGTATTGTGGCTATTTCTTAAAATAGACACTCAACAAATGCACTACCGTGAATTAAAGTATTAGAATAAATGTAATTGGTTTTTGAAGCCAGATAGGCAGCCTGACTTTTCGGAGTATAGTGTGCCAGTGTTGGTTTGTGATGAGAGTGGCACCCTGTACTTCAACAATCTCTCACCTGCTTGCCAATTTCACGCATGAAATGAAATGTTATGTTTTCAGAAGAGCAATAAAGCGATCAATGAGTTTTCCGGAGAGCATTCTTTTTTCTCTGGATGGAGCCTGCTGGTATCGAACTCGCAGTCGCTAATGCCTTGTATAACAGCATTAACTGAACCGAAACAGCCCATTGTAAATGAATCACTGAACACAAAAACAGTTTCAGCCAAGCAGACGTAACTGCAACAGGGTTTTCTAACTACTCTTGTCTTACCACTTAACTTGCATTTTTCCCCTAAAATGACCTACTGGGATGAGCTTTGGATCACGAGCCCTAATATTCACTTGCTAAACTTTTCTTCATAAAGATTCGTCAAATTCTAATTCATGCTTCAGGGTTTAACATTTTTATGTGGAGCTTCAGTTGCAGATGTGAACAAATTGAATTGAAAAAGTAGAAATTGTGCTATGTTTTCCCTCTGCATGTATTGTCAGCATACTATTTAGGAAATCTACTTTAGGATCAGCTTGATTAATGAGACGGTTGCATCCAGTATGTGGCAGGACTTTTACGTTCAGTTAACAACATTTTTAGGACTCAACTAAACTGATAATTCGTAAGTACAGTATGTCCATATTCATGTCCATTTTATGAGTTCTATCAGAATTATAGTCAAAATGTAGCATGTTTCATGGGGTATGTTCAAAGTTCAAAAAGTTCAAAGTACTTTATTTGCCATTTGTGCATAAACTAGTAGTCCAAGCACATAGGAACTCTTGTGCAGGCCCTCTGAGTCAATAAATAGAATTAAATAGAAAAATAGGAAGACAAAATACATTAAAAAGTGATAAAAATCAAAGAGGTCAAAAGAATAATAAAAAAGGTGGATCAAATGTTCTTTTTTGCCATCAGTCTCACTGTTGCTGGGAAGAAACTGTTGAAAAACCTTGCTTTTCTGGTAGGAATGCTGTCCGCTCTACTGTGTCTCAGTTTGTATGTGCAGTTCTTGTGTTTGAGCAGAGAGTTAGCTGGATGGAGTGGGTCTTTAATGATTCTCTCTGCTCTCCTATGGCTGCGCTGCACATATATGGAGTCCATGGAGGGAAGTGCTGTGCCTATAATCCTCTCTGCAGTCTTGATTGAGTTTGGAGACAGACACTAGCTATCTAGGGCAAAATCAATATTTACATCACCGTTGAGTGCCTTAGCTAAATTATGAAGTGTCTTAAAGTGGAATGTGTCTTTATCAATCTTTCATTTGCCTCTAATAAATAAAAAATCTGACCATGTTAAGTGGCAGTTTTTGGGTGTAGCTTACAACTTCCACGCCTTGTGCTTTGCTAACGCCCCTCCTCTGTGGAGAAAGTTTCCCTGCTGTCAGACTAGCCACAACAACTTTTGGGGGACTTTTCCCCATTCAACATCCTGATTGCAAATGACAAAATGATCTATGTGAGATATTCAATTAAACCTCTGTCGTCAATGACAAATTGCTACGTCATCACATCCTTGTATCCTTGGACCCTTGTACAGCTCTGCGCCTGTGTAAGGTCTTCCGCACATCGGCTCCGACAAAGTGCTAAGCACTGCTCCGCAAAAGTTTGATTCCATTGTTTTCAATAGAACCGCGCATACTGGCGCCGATGTCTGCGGACATTCGCGAATGTAGGATAGCGATTAGAGACGAGTTCTATTTTGTGGGTGCCGCCCATTGACTATCAATGCTATGTTCGTGTGAAATTGGGTTTGGGGATCTGAATTATGTCGGAAGTGAAAGTGCTCCGCAGTGCTGTCGGAGCCAATGTGCGGCCAGCCTAAGACACTGGCACCAGTAGGGAGGGATGCCCTACCTTCCTCTCAAGTGTGCCCTGACCTCGCTGCTGTGTCTCTGCTGGCCGATTCTATTCCTTACGCAACACCTCTGACTCAGCTGGCCATCCTACGGCGGTGCTGGGTGGCCATCTGCATCAGAGAGAGACCCAGGTGTGCTGCTCTGGAGGGGAGAGAGAGAGACCCATGTGTTCTGCTCTGGACGGGACAGATGAAGGTTGTAGCCTGTAATAGTATACCGTACACTGCAGCTGCCAAGATTTCCAGGAGCTATGACTTGGCTCCATCACCACACAGCTTGACATTCCTCCTCCTGCTCCTCCTCCTCCTCCTCTTCTTCCTCCTCCTCCTCCTCCTACTCCCCCTGCTGCTCATCCTCCTCTTCCTCCTCCTGCTCCTCCTCCTCTTCCTCCTCCTGCTCCTCCTCCTCTTCCTCCTGCTCCTGCTCATCCTCCTCTTCCTCCTCCTGCTCCTCCTCCTCTTCCTCCTCCTGCTCCTCCTTCTACCCCTCCTCTTCCTCTTATTCCTCCTCTTCCTGCTCCTCCTCCTGCTCCCCTTGCTGCTCCTCCTCGTCCTCCTCCTGCTCCTGCTCCTCCTGCTCCTCCTGCTGTATCTGCTACTGCTGTTGCTATTGCTGCTTCAGGCTCCCGGATGCAGTCGTTGCAGAGTTGCATTTCTATTCTCCATTTGCTTTGAAGGACAGTCAGTGACGTTGCCATATGCGTGGGTCTTTTGAACCTGTGAGGGCTTGTGCTGTGCAAGTCAGAGTAGTCTAGTCCAGGGGTTCTCCAACATTTTTGGGCTGGGGACATCTGATGGAGCAAAAGATTTTCCAACAACCCCTCTCGTAATCGCACCACAAATTACATGACTTTTTATTTGCTGCTTGGATTGCCTGTTATATTTTTTGTATGATTGTGTTTGCAGCTTTTCAACTGGTTCACCAAGCTATTGTTAACCTGGCTCTCACGCAGATGGATTGTCATCCATCTGGAATTATGCTGGTAACATTGGTGTTTTAGCCCGTGGGTGTATTAAAAAAAAGCTCAAACGTGATTGGAGAAATCAGGTAACAGTGACGTACTACTTCAACCAGTCACATCGAAGCGGGCCGTGACGTAGTCAGAGAGAGTAGAGAGAATCTCTGACGTAGTTGACGTAGCCACAACAGAGCAGTTAGCATGTTGACAGTAGTTCCAGCCCAGCTAGCATGTGTATAGTGGATCATTGGTGGCGTTTGAACGGCAAGCCGCCTGTGGTATGCCACCTGTGTCCGACATCGGACCACTGACGGTTACAAAACACACAAGGCATCGGTGGATTTTGGTTGGCAGTCCGACATAGTGCACGAGTACTCTGCAGGGTCCAAACTGCGGCATGCTACCAGCCCCTAGCACCAATGGAGGAGGACCGCCTACTCATTTGGTGCCAGCAATTCATCGTTTGCATCAGATAAATCACAACACAGATATGGTAAGTTAGATGTCTTGAAATGGCTATATTTTCTTTTAGTGAACACATCATGGGCATGGGTTTGTCCGTTTCTGACGAGGTGATAAATATTGCAGACAAAATGGACGTCTGCTTGCCTGCACAACCAATGTGACATGTGTTGATGAATAAAACTTAATCAAGTATGTGTATTTCGCTGAAAATGATTGACCAGCGATAAAATGTTATTCAGACAAAATTGCCAGCCATATGAAAACAATGCAGCCTCAACAGCAGGGGTCCCCAAACTAAGGCCCGGGGGCCGGATGCGGCCCGCCACGTCCCTTTGACCGGCCCTCCACCTCTCTGCACCTCAGCATTTGAACTGCCCCAAAGAAGCAATCCTATCTTGTCTTGATAGTTTCTCATCTCACTGTAATATAAACAGGCCTACCATTTCTATTGTATCACTCATAAACTGCATAATCATCACATTTTTACATCCTTTCCTTGTTATTTTAACATGGTTATTAGAAATTAAAAGGAATACTTGTGGCATTTCAAATTGAAAAACACGTGAAGTACTCACTAATTTTGCAAATCACTTGTAATGATGAACTATTTTTTGCTATAACAGTCAGTGGCCTAGTATAAAGCCCACATGATTGATCCCGCCCCCTGATCACAGTCACGAACGATAATGTGGCCCCCAGAGAAAAAAGTTTGGGGACCCCTGCTCAACAGCATGCAGTTGCTACTAGCATTATTGGTTGTGTTCTGGTCACCGTTAGGCATGCCAATTTACCTATGATAATACAGTAAACCGTTTACAGTCTGTACAGTTTGTATATCCTACCATAATAGAAATATACACCAGGATTGCATTAACTACTCCCGGTGTGCACGATTAACTTCGGGTCTGATTAACTTGGATGGCATGATAAAGAGCTGTTCACGTCAGACGAGACAGGATGGGGGGTCTTAAGTTCACAACACATACACAAGTTCCCATACACTTTGGAAACTGCATTATGGTTCGACGAGGCGAGCATGCCGTCGCACTTTTCCCGTTGTTATTGTCCGCGATTGTATTCTCAAACACTTCAGCTGTGGTCAATTCAAATAGTCGATTCGTGAGTGTGCTAAGCACTTCGAGAAGTTGTAGGTGACCACCCCTAGTTTATCGGACGACCACAAGTTAATCGTGCTCACCGTCATAAGCTGGGACACACACACACACACACACACTGTGCCATTGTGAATTGATCAGTGATGTCTTTTCTCGCTCTCTCTCTCTCTCTCTCCATTATTAGGTGACCCAAGACCCACGGTTCTATAAGGTATGTCTGATTTATTACATCCATTGCTAGGGCAGAGGCAAAGAGTACATTACTGAATCAAGCAAAGCAGTATTGTTAAGGGGTGTAAAACCCATTTGTTCATCAGGGTGGGGATGTGAAATGACTGAGAACCTATTATCAAGGTAAATAGGACCCTTGCTGACCTCACCTGTACCTGTGGCCTTGGAAGGTATCCAATGTTACATGTTTGAATTCTTAGTAAGAGTAACTGAAAAGTATATGTGCTGTCCTGCACCACTTTCCACCCAAACCTACATTAATTTCTCAAGAGACTGTACTCCTCTTAACATTACAGTTGACAGACGCTTTTGATCAAAGTGATGTACAAGGGCAGTAATGCAACATGTGGGTGGAAAATACTCTGTACACAGAGTAAGTAGCATACCCTGTTGTTAATGAACTTTAAGTCACCTAGAAATATTTTAAAATGTGTTGCAATCAATTCCTGTGTTATTTTTGTTCAAAACCTTGTATGTAGCCACAATTGTCACACATAACCTTCTGAAATGTTTGTCTAATATACTTCTTATACTTCCTTTGTCTGTGTCTGACGCCAGGAGGTGTATGAAGAAACGACAGCATAGAGGACCCAGCACATCCCCTCACAGATTCCATGCCTTTCAAAATATCAGAACAAGATTTCAAGGCATTTTCCTTAAAGAACTTGCAACATTTCAGGAGTGTGTCACCATTTGGGTTTTCATTTTGTACAATACATCACCTAACACCAAGAACGCTACATTTTGTAAGCTGTTTCTTGCATTGCCAGTAACCAATATTTAAAAGAAAAAAGAATGTGTATATATATAAATTGATATCTTATGTCATTTTTTACACTTTTATTACTGTACATTGAAAAAAATAGACAGTGTTTTCTTTTCACAATAAAATTGTATTTACATTTGTTCCAATTACTTGTGTACACCATTTGTTCAATATTCGATTCGATATTGTGACAAGATTCCACTTCTTTGTTCCCAATGGATGATGGTTAGATTCTGAACTAATGCTGTGTTACATGTTCCATTATGTCTATGAATCTGTCATTAGGGAGAGTCAGTCACAAAAAGCCTCGCTCACAACCAGTAGCATGAAGTACCTTAAAACCATAGGTTGTTTGTAACTGATGTCAAATGTAAGGACTGTTGTTGACTGCTGCCTCATTAGGCTTTGTCCCAAACCCAGAGCAGACAGTCTTGTTAATGAAAGTGGCACGTCTGGTATTTAAGTACACATGTTCTGTACAGCTGTTAGCAGACCCTGATAACATTTCCAACTCTTCAGTAACGTCTAGATCTTGGTGGGGTAGTGTAGTGTAGATTCTATACACATGTGGTTGTACAGGCGCATTTTGAAACAGGCTCAACACAGAAGACCAAAGAAATGGAATTGTGGTAGGTGCAACACGTATGACCTGGCTGGCTCCAAACTTGTGGTGCACATGCCCTGTGTGCCAGCCATTACTGAACTCACTGTCTTGTCTACCTAGAGTGTTCATTTGATGGTTTACAACAGTACAAGTGAGGGAAGAGCCTAATTCAATTTCCACTGTACATGTGTAGCAGCTGGATGACCCGGTCTGTGATGACAATCCCAGCAGACGCTGCCAACGCCATGACTTGCCTACCTGAAAACAACACACATAATGTTAAAATAGAATCTGCAAACAAGGCAACTGTAATTCTAAAGACTCTATAGGCCTAGTATCTGCATTTTAATTCATACCTATTTAAGGCTCAGACCTGAACAGCAGTAGGCTACTATTACTTAGTTTTAAATTTACTGCTGACAGAAAGGGAGACTTGGGGTCCTTGCCAGTAGCTGGTGAGTGACAGGCCTCACCCTGTTTTTATTCCAGTAAGCTTACCCTCTTGTGTTAATTCTGTTTCCACACGAAGTAGGTCTCTTAACCATGCAAAATCTGTGATTACTTTAGTCTTTACCATCGAAACAGGTTAACAACTAGGGCAGAAAGTGAAAAGGGGAAGCCCACAGACCTATATCAATATGTATAGGTCTGTGGGGAAGCCATCCTGGTGAGTTTGAAGTCAGAATGTCGTCGTGAAATAAACATTCCATCTCTCACATGCCGACGTTTTGGGACATGCTGCATTGACAGCGATCACGGGGGATAGTACATTTAATTTAACACGAGCTTAGCATAAACAAATTGGTCTGAATGTGACATCTTGGCATTATGTTATGATCAACAGCACTCAGTCACCATAGCATGCGAGGTCTGGAAATGAGGCTTGTACAATATTGAATTACCGGCACTATGGGGGCATTCACAGTTGTAGCCTACCATGTCAGTCATTGTTTCACACACATCAAAAACACGTTAGAAACAACCAAGAGGTTTTCACTCACCATTTATATGTGGCATGGACCTCTCGACTAAAATCCCCACTTAAAGTTGGTCTTGTAAACAGTTGAGGACTGAACATCGCTGCGCTCTGCTCATTCTCCTTCAGTGGATCATTGGAAGAAGACCGAGTTGTTCTTGCCACCAACTAATTTCTTGTTTTCTGTTCCTCTTTCAAAGAATGAATGTTTGGTAGTTTTGATAACACTTGAAATCGCGGAGTTCATACAGTATGCAGGCCGCCGTTGTTGTGCTAGCCACTGACTGTGGGGTGTGCTAGCAGCACTACAGTGTTGTCGCGCAAGATGCTACGTCATACCCGTCAACACCTCACTCCACGATGATTGGATCTAGGCACAGAGGCGGGCTCATTGACATTATCCAATGGTCGGGGCACGTTTATTTTCTACTCGAGGACTTCGGGCTCGACAAGGCTGTACCAGACCCCTGTGCGAGCTCACGAAGTGTAACGAAGATGCACGAAGCACTAGGGGTCTCGCGAGAGCCAGGCTAAGCTATTGTAGCCTCTGTGGGTAGAAATAGTGACGTGAGTGACCAAGTGATGTGATTATTAATGTAAGCTAAGAAATTCGTGGTTAACTTTTAAGTCTTAAAACGTTTTTCACAGACCCACCCCCTGTAACTTTGAGAACCACTGGTCTGGCCTTCCTACAGAGAAAATCGTTCAAGTTGGGGGCTCGACCGGGATCGTTTGTCAGGGCTTGGCTGCCACTGATCACCTGGGTTGGGGAGGCTGGATGGGGGATCGTTTGTCAGGGCCTGTGCCTCTTGTTGTCAGCTAGGTTTGGCTCCTGATGAAAATCGTTTGTCAGGTCCCTGCCTGTGTGACTCAGGGCCCCGTGGGGAGGGAGGAGAAAGCCTGTCGAAGTGTGTCCCCATCTGGGAGGGAAACTGTGACAAGGCAGAGGACCGACCATGCATGCAGGATAATGTCCTCCGACGACCTCCACTTTTAAAAATAAACCTCAATTCCACCTCTTCTCTGGAAGAGAGGGAGATGGAGGAGTAGGAGAAAAAAATCAGTGAGGCACAGAAGAGCAGCAAGAGTGAGGAGAGGAGAGAAGAGTGGGGGGAGGGGATGAAGACAGGCGATATGCGTTGAGATTCTGGCATGAAATGAAAGAACGGAGAGAGAGAGAGAGAGGGTGAGAAAGAGAGAGAGAGAGACTTCCCTCCTCCATCTTTCAAAGGAATCTGTAGCGCTCCAAGGATGAGGCTAACAAAGCATCCCCCGCCTCTTTCGCCCAACTATTCACACCCTGCATACCACAGTGGGCACACTCACCACACACAATAAACTTATGCATGCACTTGACACACACACACACACGCACACGCACACGCACACGCACACGCACACACACACACACACACACACACAATAAACTTATGCATGCACTTGACACACACCCACACATACACCACACACACACACACAATAAACTTATGCATGCACTTGACACACACACACACACACACACACACACACACACACACACACACACACACACAGACACACACACACACGCGAAGATGAAGGCACACACACACACGCACAATAAACTTATGCATGCACTTGACTCACACACTCACATACACACGCACACACACCACACACACACACAGTAAACTTATGCATGTACTTTACACACACACACACACACACACACACACACACACACACACACACACACACACACACAGACGCACGCACACACGCACGCACGCACGCACGCACGCACGCACACACACACACACACGATACAGACGCAGGTGCACACACACATGATGCAGGTGCACACACAGACGCAGGTGCACGCACGCACGCACGCACACACACACACACACACACACACACACACACACACACACACACACACACACACACACACACACACACACACACACAACACGAAACTGGCCATTTTTAAATATATGTTTTTTTGATATTCAATTCTTAATTTTTCAATGTATGATAATTCATATTAGGTGAGTTGTTGTGTAATTTGTAGAGTGAGAAAAGAGCTTTCAAATAACACCACAGACATCTTTTTGTGACTTACACTGACTGATATAATCAAGGCTGAATGCATAGTGTCCTACCCTCATATGTAAACCTTTGCTAGTCTGTTTCTCCATTAATATTGGTGTCAGATTCACACAAATGCAGTACTGGGGTACTACCTTGCTACTAAACAGGCACAGCCAGTATGATTGAAATCTGTGTCGGTCGGGTCCCAAAGTGTCTGATATACGTGAAATGACCCTTGTGCACCCTGAGAATATACTCTCTGGGAGATCTCAGACTGGGCATTAGCATTAGATTATATCTCCCATACCTCATTGTATCAGTGGCATGAATACATCATCATTTGTCTACTGTGACCTTGCTGTTGCAAGTGTGTGCGTGCATGCGTACAGTACTTTTGTGTGTGTGCTTGTTTGTTTTTGCGTGAACATTGTGTGTAGGTGGGTGTTGTGTTGTGACTCGTGAGTGTGTGTATATATTTTTCATGTCTCTGTCTGTGTTTGGTTTTAATTGGTTTTAATTTGAGATGCTTAATGAGGTGCGGTACAGCCACTGATGAACTCAGCCAAGGGTAATTAACTTGGATCATTTGATATGAAAGTCAAATACGCAATGTGTGTGTCTATCTGTGTGTCTTTATGTGTATGTGTCTTTATGTGTGTGTGGGTTTTGTGTGTTTGTGTGTGTGTGCGCACATTGTGTTGAACTCAGCTGATCTTGCTGACTATAGCCTAAACCTGGTCCTCTTCTGTCTAGTATTGGTATTTTAAGAACCATATCTCAGGGCTAAAGTTAGCTCAGCGATGATGTCTCTATTATTATTGCATGCCATGGAGTATGCCAGCTTCATTCCAAGACAACAGATTTATTTGAATATAAATATGAACCGTGACCCCATTTTACTCGTATTTTCTCTCCAGCCTTACGGTTACTATTAATTGTTATTGTTGGACCTACTTTTTGTTGTAAAATGTAACCATTCTCTTAACACAGTGGTTCTCAACCTTTTTTTGTATAGATGCACCCTGGACTTCCTCATATGCCTCCCAACGCCCCCTGACCTCATCATTATCCTGCCAACACCGCCCTTAGTATTAAAAAATAAATTGGACTAATGCTCCCCAATGGCAACT